>NC_044926.1:6276367-6293835 GCF_003576645.1 Ipomoea triloba | reverse complement strand
CCCCCCCCCCCCAAAAATTTCTCCCTCAATTTAGTACCATCTAATTGGGTTATTTAGCATTTAATTAAAAGTACGTGGGGTCAGCCAAATGAGCCAATTCATGGCACCCAATTAATATAAGCCACATAATGGAGTGAGTTATTAGGGGAAACTTAGGAAGGAAAAATAGCATTTTCCTTAAAACAAAGCCAAGAGGAAAAGTAAATGATAATTCTACATTTCTTACCTGCACATCTTTCATCAAACTGGGCCATAGAGGACTCAGTGCAGCCACGAGCAGCCATAGCAAAGCCTTTCCCTTCATTCAATGCAATATCAAATTCCTTTTTGAATGTTTCTAAAGTTTCAGATCGTATATGTCCCAGCATATATTGATAGGCTGGTAGGGTAAGCTACAAACACAAGGAAACAATAGTTCATGCAAATCAGCATATGCATTAGAGCAAATAGAGACAAAGGAAACAACAAATTTTCATTCATGGAAATGTAATATCTCGGTGAAATTTCGTTTCATTTACACATTTGATTGGTTTGCAAGCACACTTCTAATAGCAAACTTTGATATAACTGATTTTCCATTAAAAGACAGATAAATTCTGGCGCCATATGAGCCTAGAATGTCAAAGATATTAAAGCCTCCTAAACTGGATAGCAATATGAAGTTCTGGCAGTTGCTAACGGTTGGAAAAAACACCCTACATTTTTACTTTTAAAGACAATCAAATGGGAATTCTAGGGGATAAATGCCTATTTCTTCACCAGTTTGCAGAACAAATAGAAACTAGAGAAATATCAACAAATTACTAAAAACCATTACCTGCAGCAGTTTTTCCTCCAACTGCTTTCTCTTAGCCAATCTCACACCTTCATCAAAAAATGTGACCTCAGCCTCATACCTGAAAATGCAAAGAATGTTGATCCCATTGTCTATATCATCTAAATTATTAGACAATTTTTTCGTATGTGAAAAGTAATTGACTAGACAAGAAGATAGTCACACATAAAAATGCAGTAAAACAACAAAAATCAAAATTACAGAATTCATGAAGTGGCAAAGGCTAGCTCTACTTATGGTGCAACTTAGTACTTCAGTTTTACTTTATCTGTCCCCCAATCTTATTTAAGAGAGGTAAATGGTATTCTCTTTTTGCTATTTGATGAGAATATTCATTGCATCTCATTGTTCATTTGCAAAAGGGGCCTAGTGAAATATGAAAATAGAGGATAAGAAACATTATTTCAAAGAAATGATTATACCAAAACATAAAATTACTGTCTGAAAATTTATACATTTAATTCTCAGATCACAGAGCCAATGTATTGATATATGACAACTAAGTGCTAACAAGATTAGCTATAGGGTACTTAAGTAGATAAACACATACAAATTTATAAATGCATTACATGTTATCTGGCAAAAGTAGATATGCTTAATTGCTTACTCTGTTAGACAAGTACCCAGCATTGAACTAAGCTTCTTCCCAAAGCCAGGCACAGCATGAGACTGAACTGCTTCATCAAGTTGACACCATTCCTACAAGTTATATAGTTGCAGGATTGTACTGTTATAAATTGTTGAGGAAACAGTGTACTGTTCACACCAATAAATAAATAAATAAATAAAATATACCTCATTTGCAGTAAAAGAGGCATATTTTTCATTTGCAATTTCTTCACATCGTACAGTAGCCACCATAACCTGTAGTTGGACCATAATCATGTACATCAGAAACAAGTAGAAAAATGTTAAACCTGAATATTTACAGCAGATTTTCAGGTCACAACCTTGTGTGCAGGCAGGTCAAGGTCTTTGTTCTCCTTTATAACCTTCCAAATTTGTTGCGCACTAAATGAAAAACCTGAAGCTGGAACAACTGCCCGCCTATCTCCGGCAAGCCCACCAGGTGCAATAGAGTGAAAGAACCGTTGTCTTAGATTAGCCACCTTTAAAAAATAATTAAATAAAAACAAACAAAAGAAAATAACAATTTCAGTTATTATATTAGTAAAAAAACACATGGCAATAGAAAGTATCGAAAACTCAAAGCATATATGAATTTCAAGGAATCCAAATGTGTTTATTACCTGCTCTAAGAACAGTTCTTCTTTCTCCTCATAACTATTAAGAGCGACAACCTCAACCTAGCATTATACTCAATTTAATAAATGTGTAATCACAGACAGCATTGAAAAGGTACAGTTATGTCAGAGCTCATATGAGTGGTACTCACATTGAAAAATTCACTAAGAGGTGTTTCCTTGTGAGCTTCTGGCTTTGGGACTGTATCCCAGATCTGAAGTGAACAAAGTAAATGCATAAATAAAATCAACTACAATACAAGTAAGAAATAAAAAGGATGAAAACATGCAGTACCTTTTGAATATCTTCCCTTAGAACAGGCTCCAAATTTTCGAGGGGCGTCTAAAAGCAAAATTTTAAAGCTTATCAAGAAAAAGAAAACTCATATCCCATGAGATCTAAACAGGGTTTGTTTTAACTTCATGAAATAAGTGAAAGAAAAATAAGAATGAAGGCTTGTACCCTTGTTTTGTCACGTATAACAAACAGTAGGGTAGTTTTACGGGGACTAAATAATCTCATCATGACCTGCAAATGATGAAATTGAATCAGAACATCTGCCATAGCCCCCTCCCCACCCACCCACACACAAAATATATAAATAAATAAAGACAAATTCAGAATTGCAAAGCTTACCTGGAAAACAGTTTTCAACAGAGGCTTATTTGCTGCTTGCTCACGGCCAATATCATGACACCACCTGAATATTACAACCTTAGTTAGACAAAAGCTTCCGATTGTATAATATACTCTGTAATATTGTACTTCATGTGTATGTGTTATGTTAAAGACAAACTTACATGTTTATTAAAACTATATCAGAAACAGCAAGGGCAAACAAGGCACTCTGCTTTTCAAATGCCGTATCATCCTAACAAGAAAATAAAAGCCAAATTTAAAAAATATATACATCACATCAAACCACCAATGGCTGCAGAGGCAGGTAAGCTAAAGGAACCATCAAGCATTACCAGCTTAGTGTCAATCAGTACTACTGCTAACCACTGATGGATATTTGCGAATAATTTACCAAAGGATATGATTTATATATATATATAAACCATACCTCTCCTCTCTCTCTTCCATCGGTGCCCTCTAAATCCATTACAAGGGTGCAGGGTTCAATTCCAACACATCGAGCCATCCAAATACCTTTTGTGGTTTGTGACCTAGAAAGAAGAAATTCAGTCCGTTTGTTCTGACTACAGAAACACACGCACGCACACACACACAAAAAGTATAATGACAGGATCTTGATGAACACATGCCTTCCTTTAAAAGCATCCATCTCTCTAAAGTTAGTATGGAATAGATGATTCAATAGTGTGCTCTTTCCTGTCAAAATCACAGAACTGAAATCATCATTTTTTTGGAGGATATCATCAAATTAGAATATGTTGATACAAGCTTTTCCTTGTTTGCTGGCAGTATTTTAGAGCCACTGAGCAGTTCTAACTTCTAATGAAAAATAGTATTTCTCAGGGCCTCCAAAAGGAAGCATGATTCTGAATAAGTTTGATGATGCATGTGATAAACATGAACAGTTTTATATAGCTGAAAATTTTAAAAAAAAATGACATGAGTGGAAGTATGAGGAAGATCTCTTAAAATTCTTTTTCAAGAAAAAAGAAAACACACCGCTACTTTGTGGGCCCATAATTGATACAACAGCATATGAAAGCCCACATTCTGCCAGTTTAACCTCCTTCATGAAATTTTCAATTCCAGTAACATTGAATCCACCATCCCCATCAATGAGTTGAGTTGAACAACATTCGTCGGTTTTTTCTGTGACAATAAATTACATTAGCAAAATGTTCTATTAATGAAACAAAAAATAGATATTCATTCTTAACAGGGAGAAGCAGAAAACAAGAGGGCATCTGCATTCTACAGCCCCAAAGGCCAATATCATTAGTTAATATGTGAAAGAAGACATCAGGCATATAAAACAAATGAAGTTATCCTTTAGTATATCTGATAGTACTTATACCAATTCCATAAAAATGTGCAACACAAATCCATCAATGTATGGCAAAAAGTTCACATTTTCACTTTTTCGGTTTTTCCACTCTATCCTTGAAACCTTTCCTCCATAGGATGGACAAGGTTTATAGCCAGAAAAGGGAAAAGTAGAAAAGTTCAACAAAAGAAAGCATTCTAATAAACTCTATGCTCAGAGCTACCAACCTTTCCTCCATTCTACATTTCTACTACCCACCACATTCAGAAAATAAAATTAGATAAATAAATTTACTCTGTAACCAGCTTTTGACAAGTAATGTAATGCCAATACTTGTGTATGCATGTGTGTGTAGTGTATGTGTGTTTGCATATGTATATATGCACACTTCAGCTTAAGCAGCAACTTGTAGCAGAACTAAAAACACTGTATAATCTCCAATCTGAATAATAAATTAGTCCAATAAAAAATTAATTAAAAACAAAACTAAGCATAATCTTCTAGTTCTGTCGTATTTTCACCTAGCTAAACTTTTCCATCAAGACACTAACAAAAAATACAAACTTGCAACCAAGATCAAGTTGCTTCAGAACAACATCAACAACAAAACTACATAAAATTACACTCAAATGCAAGATCAACCCGCAGATAAAAAGAAGTAATAAGTATCACTCAGTTACATGAGCAAAAGCCCTAACTAAAAACAGCAAATTGATATAAATGGATGAGATTAAAAGCAGATCATTAAATTGCGGGGATTCGAATAAAACTGCGATAATAATTAAGAATGGATCGGGCGGTGCAGAGATGAAAGTACCCATTCTGATGAAGATGAAGCAGGATCAAGATTCAGGGAGAGCGAAGTCGATTAGTCCGCTGAGTTCGGACCGGCTTAGATGATCGGCGAGTTGGGAGAAAAGGAATGGGCGATCTCGGGTTGTACTAAGGCATCGCCTACCCCTCGTGTCTTAAAAAGAGCGCTTTGTAATTCGACTTTTTTAACAGCGCTGGTCAATCTGCGGGATAATTTAACAAAAAACAGGTGAACACATTTTTTTTCAGCACACTCGCCAAAGACTAGGGCTGCGTTTACTAACTGGAAATTTTCTCTAATTTTCTGGAAATTTTGAAAACTGGAAAACAGAAAACATGTTTACTAGCACAGTTTTCCATTTTGAAAACAGGAAATAATTTTTGTTTTCTAAATGGAAAACAGAATCAGCTATAATCTATTAGACTATATGTCATTATAACCACATTCTTATCATTATCTACTTACATATTTATTCATTACTATGATTACATTTATTATCATCTTCTTTTACTTATCATCATCTTCTATCTCTTCTATTTACATTATTTATTTAAACATAACTTATTTGATTATGCTTAAAATTATACATCATTCACATTATCTAAATTAAAAATCGAAATCTATACCACGCTTTATATTTTGATTGAACTCAATTGATAATTGGTTTTGGTCCAAATATTAGATATCGAAATTTCACACACATATTACTATATTAGAATTCAAAATAAAAATTATAACATATTTTAAATATTAGCTCAAAAAATATTAATATTATCTAAACTAATTTGTTTGTGAACTTAATAGGTAATTGGTTCAAATATATTTTTATTTATGTTATATACATATATAAATTTGGTCCGGATATCAAATGTAAATTTTTTTTTTACATATATTGGATTTCAAAGTAAAATATATATTTATTCTATTTAAATCAAATATATTTTAAAATATTTTAAATACAAGGTCTAAAAATAACTCGAAATTAAACTTATTGTTAATTTTATAACGTTAATTTGAAAAAATAAGTGTTAGTAAACAAGTTTTCTAAACAGTAAACAGAGAATGGAAAACAGAGAATGAAAACTGAAAAATGGAAAAACAGAAAACAGAAAACAGTTTTCTGTTAGTAAACAGGCCCTAAGACTTCTAAACACTTCCCAAAACTTGTTTTCTGAACAGTCGCCAAAACTCACTGGCTCAAGTCACAATGTGATTGTCAACTATCACGTAGTATTAAATGATATCTCAATTATTATTTTAAATGTGTGGTTATAAGTTTAAATTCTATAAATAGCAGTTTAGATTTTTTTAGGCTGAAAACGTTTAAGAAAGTATAAAATATATACTATTTTGTAAAAAATCATAAGTATTCCAAACAAAATGTGAGACATATGTAACATTAGGTACACTTAAAAAAACTAAAATGAGCTTGTATCTATTGGCTTTTGTTGTTGTTGTTGTTGTTGTGGAGAGGATGATGGATTATGTGAGAATGATTAGTAGAGTAAAAGTGAGAATTAACATGAATCACTTAAAATAAGTGGTTGTGGTTTGAGATTTTTCCCAACTAAACATACACATTTTATTACATACCAAAACAGCACGCATTTTATTACATACAAAAATACATATTTTATTATATAAAATGGTTTTTTAATACTTTTAACACACGCATATTCACACATGATATCGCTTTAGATGAAGTATATGTCAAAACTAATGCTGAGAAGAAATATATTATTGCAAGAATATATTTATAAACAACAACAACAACAACAAAAAAAAAAAAAAAAAAACTAAATTTTGAAAACTTATAAGGTGAATATCATTGGTAATTGGGGTAGTATTAAAAAAAAAATCATTGGTAATAGTTTTTAAGCATACTCGGTATCATTATATATTATATACATAAATAGTGCATACTACAATGCATCTTAAGAAGTCGGGGATGTGATTGAGTGAGATGACTCATTCATCCTTAACCAAATGTGAATAGTTCAATCATTGACTTTGAGTATAGAGCAGTCTTAAATATTCAAACCAACAAAAATATTGACCAACGGTGAAAATCTTGGACTACACGTCTACACCCAAAAACAATGCATCTTAGAACTTTCATAGATTTGGTATGTTTAAAAATCAAAAGTAACTATTATGTATAGCTTGTCAATACCCATAATGAGTTATTTTAAATTTGTACGATTCGTGTTGTGTAAAATGATCTAATATAAAATATGTCATTTTTTTTTAGTGAAAATGTAATAAATGTCTATAGATTTTGTACCAACAAATTTACATTTTCACAAACAAAAAAAAAATGTGAAAATGTAATATTTGTTGACTTATAGAAAAATATTACGGAGTATTCTTTTTTTGCTAAAATTCTTATGTATTTAAGATTTCTTCCATATGACATAATCTCACATCAGATTTATGAACTATGTGAACGGACTCACGAGATGAATCACAATTTACCTCCTTTAGCGATTCTTAAGTAGAGGTTATGGAGATTTATGATTAATCTATTGTTATTTGGGATATATATAATATATAAGATATCACCCAAAATAGAAAGGCCACGAACCACAGACACATATTTCATGGACCAAGGTCGACTTTGTATTGTGGACCCTGGTCAAAAATAATCTCCAGATTGTGTATATACAAATTGACACATTTTGTACTTATAGTTGATTGTTATACTTGTAAATAAACTGAAGGCATATTACATTGTAATTACAAACACATAACATGATAACTACAAATACATAAATTGTTAACTTCAGATACGTAAACAACATCTTATATGTTTACAGTTAATATATTTTATACATACAGTTAACAATTATGTGTCTATATTTATCATGTTATGCCCAATTTATTTAGGGTCACACTTGTGTGAGACCGTCTCACGGATCCTTATTCGTGAGACGGGTCGGGTCGGGACGTGTTGTTATGCCGTGGACCCAGGTCTACCTGGGTCTACATTCACATACACTATACTCTACATTCACACATTACATGATTATATGATACTCTACATTCACACTTTGTAAACTCTACATTCACACTTTGTAAACTCCACATTCACACATTACAGTATTATATGTTTAGTAACTATACTACCACTGTTATGTATTCACACATTCAAAACTCTATGTTCACAGGTCCTATACTCCGCATTCACACATTACAGTGCTACAAGTTGCTAGAACTTCTTAACTCTATTACAGATTCACACATGCATAACTCTACATTCACGATTTCTATACTTCATATTCACAATTTGAAACCTCCATATTCGCACATTTCTGGGCAACTCTACATTCACACAATCATAAATCTACATTCACAATTTCTATACTCTACATTCACACTTTGAAACCTCTACATTCACACATTTTTAGACAACTCTATATTCAGCAATATGCTTACAAATTTATAAAAAATAAAAAATAAAAAATAAAAAGAAGACAAAAACGACGTAGTTTTTGACCTACGTCCACCTTGCAAGGTGGACCTGGATCCACGGTATAATTTGACGGTCGGGTCAAAGCACCATGTAAATGTCATACTTATATGTGCAAATATCATACTTATATGCTCAAATATAACACTAATCAAGAATACAATTTTTGTTACTTATAAGAGAAAAAGTAATACATTTTTCATAATAAGTAATGTTGACAAGTGCCCCTTACTTATAAGGGCAAATATAATACTTTTGAGGAAAAAAGTANAGATTTGGTATGTTTAAAAATCAAAAGTAACTATTATGTATAGCTTGTCAATACCCATAATGAGTTATTTTAAATTTGTACGATTCGTGTTGTGTAAAATGATCTAATATAAAATATGTCATTTTTTTTTAGTGAAAATGTAATAAATGTCTATAGATTTTGTACCAACAAATTTACATTTTCACAAACAAAAAAAAAATGTGAAAATGTAATATTTGTTGACTTATAGAAAAATATTACGGAGTATTCTTTTTTTGCTAAAATTCTTATGTATTTAAGATTTCTTCCATATGACATAATCTCACATCAGATTTATGAACTATGTGAACGGACTCACGAGATGAATCACAATTTACCTCCTTTAGCGATTCTTAAGTAGAGGTTATGGAGATTTATGATTAATCTATTGTTATTTGGGATATATATAATATATAAGATATCACCCAAAATAGAAAGGCCACGAACCACAGACACATATTTCATGGACCAAGGTCGACTTTGTATTGTGGACCCTGGTCAAAAATAATCTCCAGATTGTGTATATACAAATTGACACATTTTGTACTTATAGTTGATTGTTATACTTGTAAATAAACTGAAGGCATATTACATTGTAATTACAAACACATAACATGATAACTACAAATACATAAATTGTTAACTTCAGATACGTAAACAACATCTTATATGTTTACAGTTAATATATTTTATACATACAGTTAACAATTATGTGTCTATATTTATCATGTTATGCCCAATTTATTTAGGGTCACACTTGTGTGAGACCGTCTCACGGATCCTTATTCGTGAGACGGGTCGGGTCGGGACGTGTTGTTATGCCGTGGACCCAGGTCTACCTGGGTCTACATTCACATACACTATACTCTACATTCACACATTACATGATTATATGATACTCTACATTCACACTTTGTAAACTCTACATTCACACTTTGTAAACTCCACATTCACACATTACAGTATTATATGTTTAGTAACTATACTACCACTGTTATGTATTCACACATTCAAAACTCTATGTTCACAGGTCCTATACTCCGCATTCACACATTACAGTGCTACAAGTTGCTAGAACTTCTTAACTCTATTACAGATTCACACATGCATAACTCTACATTCACGATTTCTATACTTCATATTCACAATTTGAAACCTCCATATTCGCACATTTCTGGGCAACTCTACATTCACACAATCATAAATCTACATTCACAATTTCTATACTCTACATTCACACTTTGAAACCTCTACATTCACACATTTTTAGACAACTCTATATTCAGCAATATGCTTACAAATTTATAAAAAATAAAAAATAAAAAATAAAAAGAAGACAAAAACGACGTAGTTTTTGACCTACGTCCACCTTGCAAGGTGGACCTGGATCCACGGTATAATTTGACGGTCGGGTCAAAGCACCATGTAAATGTCATACTTATATGTGCAAATATCATACTTATATGCTCAAATATAACACTAATCAAGAATACAATTTTTGTTACTTATAAGAGAAAAAGTAATACATTTTTCATAATAAGTAATGTTGACACGTGCCCCTTACTTATAAGGGCAACTATAATACTTTTGAGGAAAAATGTAATACTTTTAAGGGAAAATACAATACTTTTACCTTTCAATTTAAAAGTATTCCTTTTTTCCTCAAAAGTATTATAGTTGCCCTTATAAGTAAGGGGCACGTGTCAACATTACTTATTATGAAAAATGTATTACTTTTTCTCTTATAAGTAACAAAAATTGTATTCTTGATTAGTGTTATATTTGAGCATATAAGTATGATATTTGCAGATATAAGTATTACATTTGCATGGTGCTTTGACCCGACCGTCAAATTATACCGTGGATCCAGGTCCACCTTGCAAGGTGGACCTGGATCCACGGTATAATTTGACGGTCGGGTCAAAGCACCATGCAAATGTAATACTTATATCTGCAAATATCATACTTATATGCTCAAATATAACACTAATCAAGAATACAATTTTTCTTACTTATAAGAGAAAAAGTAATACATTTTTCATAATAAGTAATGTTGACACGTGCCCCTTACTTATAAGGGCAACTATAATACTTTTGAGGAAAAATGTAATACTTTTAAGGGAAAATACAATACTTTTACCTTTCAATTTAAAAGTATTCCTTTTTTCCTCAAAAGTATTATAGTTGCCCTTATAAGTAAGGGGCACGTGTCAACATTACTTATTATGAAAAATGTATTACTTTTTCTCTTATAAGTAACAAAAATTGTATTCTTGATTAGTGTTATATTTGAGCATATAAGTATGATATTTGCAGATATAAGTATTACATTTGCATGGTGCTTTGACCCGACCGTCAAATTATACCGTGGATCCAGGTCCACCTTGCAAGGTGGACCTGGATCCACGGTATAATTTGACGGTCGGGTCAAAGCACCATGCAAATGTAATACTTATATCTGCAAATATCATACTTATATGCTCAAATATAACACTAATCAAGAATACAATTTTTGTTACTTATAAGAGAAAAAGTAATACATTTTTCATAATAAGTAATGTTGACAAGTGCCCCTTACTTATAAGGGCAAATATAATACTTTTGAGGAAAAAAGTAATACTTTTAAATTGAAATGTAAAAGTATTGTATTTTCCCTTAAAAGTATTACATTTACCATTATAAGTAACCAAAATTTTATTTCTGATTAGTATTAAATTTGAACATATAAGTATGACATTTGTGCATATAAGTGTTACAATTGCATATTGACCCGACCCGACACAACCCGTCTCATGATGAGACGGTCTCACACGAGTTTTTGCCATTTATTTATTTTAAGTATAAAAATTATTAACTATAAATACACATTTTTTTATCAAGATTCATGACGTAATATCAACCCTTGATCACAGCGTAGCAATTGTGAACCACGCGGTAAGAGTCAGGATGCATCAATCGTTATACCCTGCACCACGGTGCACATAGCAATGTGCACCACGTACGCAAAACGACGTCGTTTTGGTGTTAGTGGACGCGAATGCGAATGACTCAGGGAATTCATTATCTATAATACACATAATCATTTTCTATAATACACAAAATGTTTGCCTAGAATACACAGAATGTTTGCCTAGAATACACAGAATATTGACACAAAATACACATATGTTAGTAGATGCGAACGCCGACGCGAATGACTCCAGGGAATTCATTATCTATAATACACATAATCATTATATAGAATACACAGAACGTTTGCCTAGAATACACATAATGTTTGCCGAGAATACACAGAATATTGACACAAAATACACAGAGAACTCATCCTCCGAACATTCGAATGCACAAACACATCACAACTTGTGTTAATAACATGAATACACAGAATATTTACACAAAATACACAGAACTCATCCTCCTAAATATTCAAATGCACAAACACATCACAACATGTGTTACTAACATAAAATCACAACATGTGTTATTAACATGAATACACATAACGGTTGCCTGGAATACACAGAATATTATCATAAATACAGACCGGTCGAAACGGAAAACGTAATTTTAAAAAAAAACGGATGATAAGTTTACAATGTTCAAAACGACATCGTTTAGGTACGTGATGCACATTGCTATGTGCACCATGGTGCACAGTATAATTTGCCCAGGACGCATACGTAGGGCCATACTACAGTTATTTGCTTATTGGGCTGCCACCGCCGATCATCGCCGACTGTGAGGCCCACAAACCGCCCTGTCTCCCCTTTTAGTAAAAGAAGAAGCCGTCGAAACAGCGGGACGCGCGCGTGATGAGCACACTCCAATCAACAATGGGTAATTGGGTATAGTGCTGGCCAAACTTTGAACGCATGGCGCGTGGATCCAACGCCCTACGGATCCAAAGTCCAACTCTACTCCACAGACATTCATTCCCTCAATTAAAAAAAGTTAAAGAAAACAAAACAAAATGCTTTGGCACTAATAATAAACACACTTATGCTGAAAACTTTTGTGTGTCTTTTTTTTTTTTTTNGGTATAATTTGACGGTCGGGTCAAAGCACCATGTAAATGTCATACTTATATGTGCAAATATCATACTTATATGCTCAAATATAACACTAATCAAGAATACAATTTTTGTTACTTATAAGAGAAAAAGTAATACATTTTTCATAATAAGTAATGTTGACAAGTGCCCCTTACTTATAAGGGCAAATATAATACTTTTGAGGAAAAAAGTAATACTTTTAAATTGAAATGTAAAAGTATTGTATTTTCCCTTAAAAGTATTACATTTACCATTATAAGTAACCAAAATTTTATTTCTGATTAGTATTAAATTTGAACATATAAGTATGACATTTGTGCATATAAGTGTTACAATTGCATATTGACCCGACCCGACACAACCCGTCTCATGATGAGACGGTCTCACACGAGTTTTTGCCATTTATTTATTTTAAGTATAAAAATTATTAACTATAAATACACATTTTTTTATCAAGATTCATGACGTAATATCAACCCTTGATCACAGCGTAGCAATTGTGAACCACGCGGTAAGAGTCAGGATGCATCAATCGTTATACCCTGCACCACGGTGCACATAGCAATGTGCACCACGTACGCAAAACGACGTCGTTTTGGTGTTAGTGGACGCGAATGCGAATGACTCAGGGAATTCATTATCTATAATACACATAATCATTTTCTATAATACACAAAATGTTTGCCTAGAATACACAGAATGTTTGCCTAGAATACACAGAATATTGACACAAAATACACATATGTTAGTAGATGCGAACGCCGACGCGAATGACTCCAGGGAATTCATTATCTATAATACACATAATCATTATATAGAATACACAGAACGTTTGCCTAGAATACACATAATGTTTGCCGAGAATACACAGAATATTGACACAAAATACACAGAGAACTCATCCTCCGAACATTCGAATGCACAAACACATCACAACTTGTGTTAATAACATGAATACACAGAATATTTACACAAAATACACAGAACTCATCCTCCTAAATATTCAAATGCACAAACACATCACAACATGTGTTACTAACATAAAATCACAACATGTGTTATTAACATGAATACACATAACGGTTGCCTGGAATACACAGAATATTATCATAAATACAGACCGGTCGAAACGGAAAACGTAATTTTAAAAAAAAACGGATGATAAGTTTACAATGTTCAAAACGACATCGTTTAGGTACGTGATGCACATTGCTATGTGCACCATGGTGCACAGTATAATTTGCCCAGGACGCATACGTAGGGCCATACTACAGTTATTTGCTTATTGGGCTGCCACCGCCGATCATCGCCGACTGTGAGGCCCACAAACCGCCCTGTCTCCCCTTTTAGTAAAAGAAGAAGCCGTCGAAACAGCGGGACGCGCGCGTGATGAGCACACTCCAATCAACAATGGGTAATTGGGTATAGTGCTGGCCAAACTTTGAACGCATGGCGCGTGGATCCAACGCCCTACGGATCCAAAGTCCAACTCTACTCCACAGACATTCATTCCCTCAATTAAAAAAAGTTAAAGAAAACAAAACAAAATGCTTTGGCACTAATAATAAACACACTTATGCTGAAAACTTTTGTGTGTCTTTTTTTTTTTTTTTGTGGTTTAATTTATTTTGTAAAATCATACCTTTTTCCCTTTCATACGGAAATTTATTCCGATGAGTATATTTTTCATGCGATCGTTGTTTTCCTTTTTCCTTTTTCTTTTTCTTTTTCATAATTTTTTTAGACTTGAACTCTAATCAAACTTTATGTGGAGGTCATAATTTTTGTTTTTAATTAATGATGTATTCCATATTTGCCAGACCGAATAAGTACCAAATTTCGATATACAAATATGAAAGACTTATGAATTTTAGCTGGGTACAAGATCATGATATTGATTTAGTCCATTTAGAACATTCTCAATAGTTATAGTTTTTAAAACGTTTTTGCAAGTGTGATTAAAAAATAGAAAATGTGAGGGAAGAGAAAAAAAGAAAAAATAATTGAAAAGATAATTATTTTTTAAAAAAAGAATAAAAAGTATAGATTTACACGTCTGGCTAGCCGCGAGATTTGCGCCTCACGCGTAGAAGGTGCGTTGTTGTTGCGCCATGGTGGGGCCCACTTCACAAAAAAAAACCTCGGGTGCTTGTAAGAGAGCTCATAATCTTCTATCTCCTCACTCTCTCTCCTCCACATGAGCATCAAAATCTGCAAAAACCATTTAAAATTTACTATTAGGGAAGCTCTTAAGACTATATATCAAATAATAATAGTTCACATAAATTCAATAACTTAAGATAAAATTGTTATTTTGATTTAGTTCGGTATATCAAACCAATTAGTTTTTTATGGGTGATGGGTAAATACCCCCAAGGACTACTGTAGAAATATAATGTATAGTCCGTGTATTATTGTACCCTAAAAGGTCGGGTGTCCCTTAGAAATTGTTAAGGGTTAAATGTAATATTATATTCCTGAAGGGTCAGGTCCTATTTCTATATAAAGGACCTGACCCTCATGTTAATGGCATTCTGGATCGGAAGGACTCACTGAGCTCTTTCCTTCTCCCTTCCATCTTCTTCTCTCTTCATGACCAGGGAGGAAACAGGCTTTTCTCCCTTCCTTATCCTTCTATATTCATACACTACATCATACACAATCAAACACACGTGGTGTAAATCCGTACCACCGTTTACATTTACACCATCATTGGCGCCGTCTGTGGGGAATGCGACGAAATGCCGTGTTCCTCTAAGCAACCGGTTGGTATTCACCATCCACATCACCGTCACAAAGCTCACCGAAAATTACAATGTTCCGCCACCGTCGCAGCCTTGTCTACCCGGTCGGCGAACAACGAAGGAGAATGATTTGATGCTCCATACTCCAGTATCATTCTACTTCTTGTTCTTTGTTATTATTATAATATTATATAATGATGAAAAGAGCATAGCTTTGGAATTGGGTAGAAACAAAATGAATCACGTGAAGAAGGAAATAAAGAAATGAAAAGGTGGCTACAATTAAAAGATGGAACAATTTGGTGTTCTGGCTTTCTAGGATTTTTGAGTTGGTACATCAATTATAGAACCGACCGCCGCACCGCCATCACCAGTTCTAGCTCCAAGCCGCCATCATCTCCGGTCACCGTCACCCGCCGCGGTTATCGCCGAGTGAACCATCACCATTTTCTCGTCGGATTCACCATGCAATAGCTTGGTCGCAGTTTCGGAGGGAACATCGACGCGTGACTATCACCTTGCGGTTGTAGATGTCCTCGTCGACCATGATTGGTGAGCAAATCAGCGCTTCCCACTGCCCAGCCGGAACCGCCGCTGCAACATCGCCACCGTTATCACCCGTCCACTGCCCATCATCGCTGCCGTCGAAGTCCTCCAGCCACCATCCTCTTCGGCCCGCACTCCAAACCACCCTAATCTATAACCCCTTTTCTTTATTATTGTTTTGTCTTGTATGACTTTGAAATGGGGAAATATGAGTAAGAAATGGAGGGTTGTCGGGCAGAGGGTAAAGAAAAAGTAAAAGTGGGAAGAAAGACAAAGGGAAAAAGACAAACAAAAAGAAAGAGGGGAGTAGTTGTTGGCAGGAAATGAGGGAAAAAGAAAGAAAAGACAAAAAGTGGGCTCTTTTATATATTATATTGTATATGTACATCTGCATAAGATATTATCTGTAAAATAGAGTCTACATGAGAGGGTAGACGCAGCTGGCTAGGATGAACGAAGTCATGACTTTCATAGCTCCACATATCAAGACATGGCACGAAGAAAAAATACAGAACTTCGCCATCATAACAGCAACGTCGACACCGGAGACGTCCGGTCGTCACCGTTGCTCATCATGCTATGGCCAACCACCACCGGAGCTCCATCATCGCCATCACCAATGAACTCCGACCAAAGCCGCCGTCGCACCTCGCCACTGCCGGATCTCTACGCTGCCACCACTCCTCGCCACCGGCCCCGGCGACCTAGTTGGCGGCAATCACAACATCTCCACCGTTTTCATCTATCTTTTCCCATCAACGATCAACAGCCCCACCATCACCTCCGTCGTACGCCATCAGGAGCGTCGGCCGAAGTCCAGACCACTGCACCACCACCATTTCATTACTACTTTTCTTTATCTCTTTAGATAAAAACAAAAAATGTATGTATGGGGAAGACAAATGTATGGGGAAAACAAATAAAAAATAAATAAAAATAAAAATTTATATTTTATGGGGTAGCACGGCTGCTACCCCATGTGCAGTTCATAAATTGGGGGCTTTGTTCCCCACATTTGGTGGTTGTGCATGGGAAGAAAGAAAAACAAAGAAAGAGGAGGTGGTAGAAAAAGACAAACATATTGAGGGGAAAAGAAATCAGGAGAAGAAAAGAAAGTGGGAAGAAAAAGACAAATTATGGTGGGAGAATGAAATGAGAAAAAGAAAAGGAGGAAAAGAGGGGAATGATGTCTGATGGGTATGGAATATTAAATATTAAATATTATGTCATAAAGTATTCATTCCCACTAGCTTTTTATGGAATATTAAATATTATGGGGTCCTTGAAGATGGAGATTAGTGAAGACTGAATACTCCAACGGAGATTATTGAAGACTTGGAGATTCCAACAAAGAAGATCAGAATTGTTGAAGACGGAAGACTCCAAGTTGAAGATTGTAGTCCCTTTTAGAAATAATAGATTTTTGTATCCCGAATCTATGTAAGGAGACTATTATATTAAAAAAAAAAAAGAGAGAAATAGGACAGCCACTTTCGGCTATCCTATTTAAA
>NC_044926.1:6219504-6276342 GCF_003576645.1 Ipomoea triloba | reverse complement strand
GCCCGCCTTTTTAGTGATGAATTTATCCGCGTCTTGGCGTTAATGTGGTAGGTCTATATCTGCTCGGCATCATATTATTTTCTCCTACCGCTCGATGGTTGGCATTATCTTCTCCATCTATAGATGTTCGATATTTTTGCATCTCGACAATGGCAGCATAAGGAGCAACATAACTACATCAACAACTAATATAACCCCTTTATAGTCTTTAATTATTACGCTTTGGTTGCACTCTTTTTTCCCTTAGCTAGGTTTTTCCCACTGGGTTTTTCTTAGTCTAAGGTTTTTAACGAGGCAACATGTAAATCACGCCCCATGCTCAACTCAGACTTAAGGGGTTCGTCACAGTCTATTAAGGCATTCAGATCGGGGAGACTTTGCTTGTAACAAGTTGGCCGCCTGGAGCACATTTTACTTCTCGAACCTGACGACTCTCGCAGATTCAAGAAGTGGGGGACTTGTGATGGGTAAATACCCCCAAGGACTACTGTAGAAATATAATGTATAGTCCGTGTATTATTGTACCCTAAAAGGTCGGGTGTCCCTTAGAAATTGTTAAGGGTTAAATGTAATATTATATTCCTGAAGGGTCAGGTCCTATTTCTATATAAAGGACCTGACCCTCATGTTAATGGCATTCTGGATCGGAAGGACTCACTGAGCTCTTTCCTTCTCCCTTCCATCTTCTTCTCTCTTCATGACCAGGGAGGAAACAGGCTTTTCTCCCTTCCTTATCCTTCTATATTCATACACTACATCATACACAATCAAACACACGTGGTGTAAATCCGTACCACCGTTTACATTTACACCATCAATGGGAAACATATATTCTTTTAGTTCATTAAGAAAGGGAGTAAAAATGTGATGTGTTCAAAATTTTTATCTTGCTACTTGGTCTATTTTTATTATTTTTTTTAATACTACTGACTCTGTTACAATGTAGTATCTGTTCATAACTACTTTCTTAACCTACTGAAGCACAACGAGTTAACAGTTGCCTCCACTGAGGCTCGAACTCACTCCCATCATCCATGTGGAAGTGTTAATCGGGACACCAGGTGCTACTTGATCTATAAACATGCTTTATTGACTTTTAAAACATTTCTTCGCGTAGCATGTATCATTTTTTAAACTTGTGTAGGAATTTGAATATGGTAGAGTTTCAAACGTATATCAACTTATGTTTCAAACCTCTGGTGCTAATTTATTGTTTTTCAGATTCGACTTCCAAAATTATACTCCTTATAATTTGTGTTTCTTATAACTAGTGATCCGAATTTTTTACACTTTTAGTCACACAGCTATTGTGGTATTTGCAGGATTAGTTCACAACTTTCAAATTTTACAATTTTGGGCCACGATTATTGTTTTTATTGCAAAAATGCTCTTTTTTCAGTCAACTTCTCACCATAAAATAAATTAGGCGGATATTTCGTTGAATTTTTTTTCCCTTTAAAGTAGGATTAAAATGAGCATTTACATTGTTGAAAAAAATTCTCATTTCAAGTAGGAAAACATCGATTGTCATGTTCAACACGCCATCTATTGCCAAAAAAACTAATTCATTTCTAAAAAGCATGCGATCGCGCCAGTCTGAACTCCAAAATTATTTTGATTTTGGTAAACTAATTAAAGTTAATCCTAAAAAGATATGTAGCCAATTTAATCTTAGTAAAATTAAGTACCAATTCAAAATTATTTTTATTTGTTAGTTTAAATTTAAATTGTTTTACTTTTTAGCCAATTAAGTACGAATTCAAAATTATTAGTACAGATTCAAGATTATTAGTACAAATTTAAGATTATTAGTACAAATTCAATATCAACAAAAATAATAATATTAAGATTAAATTTAAACTAAAAAGTAAAAATAATTTTGAATTTGTACTTAATTATACTAAGATTAAATTGACTACATATCTTTTTTATAAATGAATTAGTTTTTAACTTTAATTAGTTTACCAAAATCAAAATAATTTTGGAGTCCAGACTGACGCGATCTCATGCTTTTTAGAAATGAATTAGATTTTTCTTTTGGCAACAGATGGCATGTTGAACATGACAATCGGTGTTTTTCTGCTTGAAAGGTGATTTTTTTTAACAATGTAAATGGCCATTTTAATCCTACTTGAAAGGGGGATTTTTTTTTCGTCGAAAAATTGACGGAAAATATGCTCGGTATTTTTTCCCGGCGGAAAATTGCCGGAAAATCTACTGAATTTATTTTTCGGCAAGAAGTTGACTGAAAAAGGACCATGTTTGCAACAAAAATAATAATCGTAGATCAAAATTGTAAAGTTTAAAAGTCGTGGACCAATCCTGCAAGTACCATAATAATCGTATGAATAAAAGTGTAAAAAATTCCTTGTGATCCTTAGAACTTGTCCTCCAAATTTGTGCTTCTTATAACCTGTGCTCATTATAACTTGTGCTTCAAATTTGTGCACCTTAGAATTGTACTTCAAATTTAAAATTTATGATGTCAACTTGATTTCATCTTGAAAACTTTGTAGCATATAAACTTGTTTTAAAATTTTTTGAAAAATTCATCTGCTTCATTTTTTGTTTGAAAATTTAGCTCCTTGAAATTTTAATTGCACCTAGTTAACTTTCAAAAAAAATCATGTGACATCTGCTGCTTATAAGAAATCTTCATAAACTTTGTTTCTTCTGAAATCTTTACTAATTATAAATAATTTTTAAAAATCTTTTATGCTTCTAAAATCTTGTTGTCTTTTTGACACTTAGATGATCTTGATCAAATACAAACAAAATTTAGAGGTATAAATTTTTAAATTAAAATACACTTTGACTCATCAAAATCAATAATATATAAACATATATTTATATTTATGACAATACTTATTTATATATATATATATATATATATATATATATATATATATATATACTGGTTCAGATGGGGATAAGGCTTTCTGTGCGCTCAGTGCGGATAGCACCATTAGGTATGCATAAATGCACCACACACTGTTAGAAATGTACAAATGCACCACACACCCACAAAAATGCATCACACCTAATGGTACATTTTCAAACATTTTGTGGTGCATTTATGCGTATCTAATGGTGCGTGACCACACGGAAAGCACTATTCGCATGAAAACTTGACCATATATATATATATGCCACCACATTTTTTTAAGCATTGTTAATCATGGACGTTGATTTAGGCAAGATCAATGACTCTCATCTCACCGCATCTTGCCTAAATCACGTCCAGGATTAACAATGATTAAAAAAAACACGGTGATAATTTGTTTTGTTTTTTGTTTTTTGTTTTGTTTTTTTTGCATCTATGTCAAATTTTAAGGTGTATAATTTTCTTTTTAAGATGTGTTGTTTTTCTCATTAAGGTGCGTGATTTTTGTGTTTAAGGTCCGTGGTTCTTTGCTTAAGGTACATTGTTTTTTTTTTTTTTTTTTTTTGCTTAAGGTGCATTGGTTAAATAAGAAAAAATTGCACCTTTTGTCGTTAACTTATATGGTTATTATAGGATTGGCCGTGTTTGCTTTTCGTTCCTAAACTGTAATTAATGTTGTAAAATTTGTCATTTTGCTAACAAACACTAGCGACAAAATTTGCAATGCTAATTAAAACTTAGCGATGAAAAGTGAGAACGACTTGTTAAAATAGACTAAATTTACAACGTCAGTTATGACTTACAGATGAGAAGTGAGCGCAATAAACAATTAAGAATGAATCACACAATTACTCTATAATTTATGGACGAAAAATGTAAATAAATAAGAGTATATTTATAATAAAATTTTACTCAGGGTCTGTTTGGCAGAGCTTATTTAGGAGCTTATAACTTATTTTAAGCTACTAATAAGCTATAAGCTCTGTTTGGTAATGTTCTTAAAATAAACTAGTAGCTTAAAATAAGAGCTTATTTTTGAACGCTACCTTGGTAGCGTTTCAAAATAAGCTAGTAGCTTCCTAACTTTTTTTTTCCATCTTTAACCTTATTATTTTAAAGAAATAACATCATTTACCCTTCTCAATTAAAATCTTTTTGGCTAAACCTTTTTGACTTTTTCTCTTCAATATGTTTGATTGTAATTTCAATTTGACATTTGTGTTTGAACATAGATTTTTGTATGAATAACTAGTCTTATGAATTATTATAAACATTTTGTTTTACTTTATATGTTTTCAAATATGTTCTTACTTTATATTTTATTAAAATATATTGATTTCACTATTTTATATTTTAATATATAAACAAATCTATTTAAATTTAAAACTATTTAAATTATATGAAGATGTCATTTTTAGTCTTTTTACATTTATCAGCTTATCAAAAAGTTAATTTTACCAAACACTTTTAAGGACAACAGCTAGCTTAACAACTCTTCAGATTTCAGCTTCGAGCTTATAGCTTTTCAGTTTTCAGCTACTTTTCAACTTTCCAGCTACTTTTTCAACTAGGTTTGCCAAACATAACCTTATTATTATGTTGTCTGGAAATTACAGTGAGGAACCTGATAAACCGTGGGAAAAGGCCACAAGTGCCTAAGTGGAAGGGGTAGCAGTGGTTTGCGCTTGAGCAACGCGGGAAATCCAAAAGCGGGACTGTGTGTGTGTGAGAGAGAGAGAGATTGCAATCCAGAGGGCCAGGGGGAGAAGATGAAGGAGAGAACCGGAAAAGGGAGTCAGCCGTCGGTGAACGAGCGTTACACACAGTGGAAGTCTCTAGTTCCCGTTCTCTATGACTGGCTTGCTAACCACAACCTTGTCTGGCCATCTCTTTCCTGCAGGTCCTGCATCTCTCTCTCTCTCTCTCTCTAGGGTTTGATCATTTTCATAATTTGTAATATCATTCCTTTTTTTCGCTCTTGGTGAGTTGGTGATTTGTTGTTTATTTTTTTGTATTGTGTTTGTTTTTGGCATCCTGGTTGATCCCTGGAAAAAAATGTCCGCAACAGTTTTTAATTTTAACTTTTTGTCTATTGTTTATATCACTAGCATTAGTGCATTGTACCCCTAAAAACCCTAGTTGTTGAGCATTGTAGAAATTTGTTTTCAGAAATAACAAGGATTCTAGAAATCAAATTTTGTGTTAAATCATAGATTTAGGATTATGATTTATCATTTCTTTATGTTTTGTGCTCCTGCATTATGATATGAAGTGAAGTTTCACCATTGTTTGTGATCCTAGTAAATTAAAGCCACCATCCTCTCTCTCAGGTGGGGGCCACAAGTGGAGCAAGCAACTTACAAGAATCGCCAACGCCTGTACCTCTCTGAGCAGGTAAGATGATGTTCTTTAGCCCTTCAAATACTTGTATTCTGTTAACTCAGCTTGATGGCTATGTATGTGGGTTGCATTGCAGTGGTCAAACTTATTTCATTTTTTATAAATCTTTTTTAATTATTATGGAAGCTGCAATGGACTAGTTCCATGATGAGATGAGCTTTTGAATTTTGGCTAGGGATGTACACTTGCCCAGCTTTGTGTTTTTTTTTGAAGTGATGGTGGTTTATTGGTCAAAATGGGCAGTTCATTAGGCACTTGAATCAAGTTCATTATTAGATATTGATATACTTGTACCCATTTTGATGGACAGGCTAGAGGAGAATACAAGGAACTGCTTATTTGGTTGTTTTGGGAAGTTAATGAATTGTCATCTCAATGTTTTGTATATTTGTTAAAAGATCTTATTTGTTCCCAACTTCCCATGGCGTTAAATTATTCGCATGTACTCCAAATAGATGTGAGTGGAAATGTCTAACAAAGAAAAGAACAAGATAAGTGATGACATTATGATTGTGCAGCCAGAAGCCACTACATTTTTGCCACTCCCTGACGTGGCAATTTTAATAGATTGAAATTTTAAATAAAAAAGGAAAAACTAACCATACAAAAATTGTCACATTAGGGAGTGGCAAATATGTATTGGGTTTTTCCATTTTTGTAGCGGTGGGAAGCATTTTCCTTCTTGAAAATGTAAACTATAGAATGTGCCCATTAATTGAGCAGTTAAGACTTTGTTCTTGAGGCTGATAGCTCTTGGTTGATTTTGAGAAGAATCTTGAGGATGTAGCTGCTTTTTTTTTTTTTTTTTTTTTTTAGTTCTCAGAGTTGAAAAATGTCTTATTCCAACCAAAGATGGCACAATATTACATTCATGTCTTTTACAATTTACAGTATATACTTGATTTTTCACTTCTCAGCCTGTGCTCTTCAAGTGCATGGAACATTTTTAGCATTTTATTGTGTGACACTTTTTTCTCAAGTTACAGTTTATTTACACTAATATTTTGTTATTTCTTTTCTTGACTCCCCATGCTAGACTGATGGTAGTGTTCCAAATACACTTGTGATTGCAAATTGTGAAGTTGTAAAACCTAGGGTTGCAGCTGCAGAGCACATCTCACAGGTTTTCTACATGATAGATCCACGATTTTCACACCTCCCCACTTTTATTATTCTGTTTCTTATTATATAGTATTGGTTTCCTATGTTCTAGTTCAATGAAGAGGCCCGGTCTCCTTTTGTAAAGAAGCACAAAACAATCATACATCCTGGAGAGGTATGCATATTTTGTTTCATTTCCAATTACTGAAATCAAATCGTAATATATAGTATAATTTACACATTAGTAACAATAAAGAGTTTATACTTTCTATTACTTTGGATTATGCATTGGGTTTGGTATAAAGTTTTCATTTTCCATTTTAGTTAAAATTCTTTTAAAAGCATGAGCGCTGCAGGAATAGAAGTAGCTGTTTCCCCTCCTAATTTGAAATTCACCCTTTATATAACACAGAAATGATGCATTGAGTTCTGAAAACATAAAATCTGGTTTTGCATAGAATTGATTTGAAAAATCTGTTAATAATTGCAGGTTAATCGAATCAGGGAATTGCCTCAGAATAGCAAGATAGTGGCCACACACACTGACAGTCCGGATGTGAGTATATTCTTCAACTTTTGATGCCCGTCACAGATATTTTCATACAATCTTTTTTTATTCTTCTGCTCTCCTTTTATTAATGCTAGATCCTTTGATGTGATTACATGGTTTCTTGAAATTCTGAAACCAGGTTCTCATCTGGGATGTTGAGTCTCAGCCTAGTCGACATGCTGTTTTGGGAGCCTCTGACTCTAAGCCAGACTTGGTATGCTTTCTTTTAAAATATAAGAATGTGAGGATGTAGTTAATTTGTTTCTTAGTATTAACATGATTGCTGAGCCCATCAAATTGTCACTTTTGCTTTGTCTCAAGTCTTGACAATTTATTTAATTTATATTTGAAGGTTTCTCATTTAAATATCATATAGACATATACAAGTTCTTTATTCAGATTTTGCAAGTTATATTTTGATCATTCTGCTATGTTTGTTTTTCTCCAACTAGGTGGTCTAAAGTTTGGTGTCACTTGCAGGTGTTGACAGGTCATCAAGATAATGCTGAATTTGCACTTGCTATGTGCCCAACGGAGCCCTTTGTGCTATCTGGAGGTTAAACAGTTTGAATCTCAAAATATTTTTTGCTGTCTATACATTTTTCAAGTAGTTGACTAGTTGTTCATCTGTTTAAGCTACCTTTTGCTATTAGGATGCACACATCAATGATATTTTGGATGTGTGTGTGTGTGTATAAGACTTCAATTGGTGATATTTTGGATGTATACAAGTATATCTACTTAAAGTATTCAACTGTTCATAACTATTTGTGGCAGGGAAGGACAAGTCAGTAGTGTTGTGGAGCATTCATGACCATATCTCTACCTTGGCAACTGATCAGGGTGATAAGAAGCCTCTGGGATCTGGAGCCACTAGCACTAAGCTGCCTGCAAATAGTCCTACTGTTCAAGCTCGAGGTGTTTTCCAAGGGCACGAGGATACTGTTGAAGACGTTCAGTTTTGCCCTTCAAGGTATACGACTTTGCAGTATCTGCTCTCTTGCCCTTTGGGATGTTCTGTATTTAAGTCCTAATTATTTCATGTAACAAGTTGGGAAATATTACATTTATTATTGCTTATACAAGATCAAACTTTCTTTTATGTTGGAAAAAACGGAGGGAAAAATAGAATGGTTGCAGCACTATCCTAACTTTATTTTTACTGATTTTTTATATAATGATATAGTGCACAGGAGTTCTGTAGTGTTGGGGATGATTCATGCTTAATATTGTGGGATGCAAGACGAGGTTCAGCTCCCGTCATGAAGGTTATTCTCCTCATTTTGCTTTTGCTGCTTCTAGAGCTTCAGTTTATACTTGTAAAATATGACTAAACGTCTACGACAATATTAAGCATGCACTTTTCTGGGCTGCAACTTGAATCATGAATACATTATCCTTCATTTTAAAGTATCAAAACAGTTCTCTTATTTAGTATCAAGTATGCTCTTTCTATACAGTTAACAACCCATGACACTTTACCATTTGAGTGTGTTTTTGGGATTATAATCTAGCAACAACCATTTTCTAGAGTTTGATTGAGAAGGTTCTGAAAATGTTTACTGAAAGTTCAACTTTGGTGATTAGATTACTGATCTCTAGACTAAACCTTTGTTTTACTACCAGTCACTTGACAAATCTGATTTTGCTAAGATATCTTGATTGTTATACACTGTTTCATGTTTTATTTTTTCTCTGTTTCTTGTGAAGATATTACATTCTCTTTGCTGTTAACCTTACTGTTGCAATTAGATTTTATATCTGGTTAGTCTTTAGGATTTTGTTATTTGCTGGCAGGTTGAGAAGGCTCACAGTGCTGATCTCCATTGTGTTGATTGGAATCCATTTGATGTAAATCTTATCTTGACTGGGTAATATATACTAGCTGCTCCTTTCAGGTCTTTGCTGGTTAAATTCTTCTGTAATTATAGGGAAACATCATTTTTTTATGACTTTCATCTGGTGTTAACATGCCATTACACTGTTGGGCTAGTGTTGCCATTAGTATATACAATCTCTCTGAAGCACTGGAGTACCATTCTTCTTCAGGTCTGCTGATAACACCGTCCGTATGTTTGACCGCCGTAAACTCACTTCTGGAGGAGTAGGTTCTCCTATCCACATATTTGAAGGTCATTCTGCTGCTGTTCTATGTGTCCAGGTATTACACTATATGACATGTCAGATTTCCCTCTAATATTTGAAGGATTCAGTTTGCCTGCTATTTCCACTGGCGATTTAGCAAACTTGTATGTATATTGCAGTGGTCTCCAGACAAGTCATCTGTCTTTGGAAGTTCTGCTGAGGATGGCATCTTGAATATCTGGGATCATGAAAAGGTTTGAGTTTATACTTTATACATAGTTTTTCATATTCTTTTGAGTTTTGAAAACTGAAAAATAATGTCTGATTTAGAAAGTTGACATTTTAATGGATGAAAACTATTCATGTTTCATTTTCAAAATGCTACATGCTTTTATATTAGTAGTTACATATTGTTTATTGACAAAAATGTTTGCTCAGATTGGTAAGGAGGATCCTGGGAAAAAACCTCCAAATTCCCCTCAAGGCTTGTTCTTCCGTCATGCTGGACACAGGTTCTAAGAATTTTAATTACTAATCTGATTTGGAGGATTGTTCCATTTAAAATTCTATTCATTGTCTTGCTCAATAATCTGCCACTTTCACTTTAAGAGATGTGCTCAATACATGTATTCTGCTCACCTTTACTGGGAAACTTAACTAAATGTTTTATTATGACCCCCACAAATTGTAAAATGTGAAGAAAGATAACTGTCATCAACCCATCAAAGAGTAGTTGATAAACAACATCTTGAATCATCATCTCTATCTCTGTATCTGACACTTCCCGATTCACATAATCTCTTTATTTCTTTCTCCATCTTTTTTCCAATTGTTGGGTAAAACCTTCAGTTAACATTGCCTGCTCTTATTGTCAGTGAGAGAACTGCTTGCTTACCGAAATTATGCATCTATTTTAAAATCAATTTTTACACCAACATTTATCCACTTTACGCTTCTTTCAGTTTGACATTTTATTAGACTTTGTTATGATGTTGCGTCTCTGCTGATGGATTCAGGGATAAGGTCGTTGACTTCCATTGGAATGCATCAGATCCATGGACAATCGTTAGCGTCTCTGATGATGGTGAAAGCACTGGTGGAGGTGGCACTTTGCAGGTGAAAACCACACTTTTTGCCTATTGTATATATTATATTCGAGTGCTGCATTAACCTATCAAACATAAAGATGTTAAGTCAATCATAATTGATGATTATCCATGCATTAAAGCTAGAATTTCACATCAGTATTTTTATTATACTCGGCATGTGCTTCAAATCCTCAGGCTCTACATAAATGTCAACCCCGCCCCAAATCCAATCCCAAAAAACAGGCTGTCATAGTTTTATATTGTTGGCAATGTAGAGTCAATTTGGCAGTGTCTGTTTCTTAACTTTGAATTATCCTGCAGATATGGAGAATGATGGACATCATTTATAGGCCACAGGATGAGGTTATTACTGAGCTGGAGAAGTTCAAATCTCACCTGCTGACTTGCTCTTAATTTCACCAACTTCTCTCCAGGGATGAAAACTTGTAATTCATTTGGCTGATTTCAGATTCCTTAGTAAACTACATAACCTGGGGATTTGTCTGTTCTGTAATCTCTAGATTCGAGACCTATCTACAATTGAACTCCTTAAACCCTTATAATACAAAATCAAGTTTCTAGCAAATTGGATGGCTAGCGAAGTAGCAAGTTGGTTTCTTGGGTTCTACACTGTAACAATTATATTGTGTGGGGGTGGAGATTGCTGATCGGTACCATTGTACTCGATACTATCAATCATATATTGTATAGGTTATTATTGGTAATGATTTTCAATAGTACTTGACTACTTGGTATAATTATGTATTGTACTGGATCTATTTCAATAACATCTTGTACGATATGTGATTGTACTATAGGTCATATTGAAAATCATTTCTAATAACATGATACATACACTAGTGTCGGAATTAGTGTTAGTTAATAGTATCAGTGTTAGTATTATATATATAAAGATCCAAACTATGTTTACCCTAGTAAATTCAATCCTTTTTAAGTGAAAAATAATGCACCATGGACTTTTGTAGTTGTACCTCATTGTTTACATTTAAATTTATCCTCAAATTTTTTTTTTTGGGTAAATTTACAGGGTTTTTCTCTACGTCCGTTTCGGTTGGGTCCACCCACGTTCGCTCCGGGAGGCACGCACGGGAGCTTTTTTTTCCGTCCGTTTAACGTTCTCGGGTCCACCGACGTTCGCTCCGGGAGGCACGGGAGCTGGCCCAGGGGGAATCGTCACTTGTGAGAATTGAACCCGGGCTCTCCCGCAATTCCTTCCCACAAAGAGAGTTCACTTGTCACTTGAGCTACCCCACTGGTTTTTTTTTTTATTATTTTTTTTATGCTATAGTAGATGGAGTTATTATGTAAAATTTAGGCATCACGTGAACTTATTTAATGAAGGAACATAAGACAACCAATAAGGACTAGACTGGGAACATATCGCTTTAGCTAAAGCATGAGCAAGTTTGTTCGTTGATCTAGAAAGAAATTCATTCTGTCATCCACCTTCAGTCTTTTGAAGATGACAAATAATCCACTATCGAATGTCTTCACGCCTCTTCTATTTAGAGCACAAATAATTGGATTCCTTTTTCTCTAACCTCTTGCACGGCTCTTCTATTTATAACACAAATAATTGGATTCCTTTTTCGTTGATCTTGAAAGAAATTAATAAGACATACTTCAAAGTGTTGTTGAATAACCCAACATTCGCAAATTGAGTCTTTTTTTTTTTTTTTTGAAAACCAAATTGAGTCATTTTTAGTCGCCACAGAATCACCATTCCTCTCCTTCACAAGAATATCATAATAAGCTTGGTTGAATTCATGTCATTTTATCACTTATCTTTATTTCCTTTTCTCTAGTCTTGTTTTTGTCTTTTCATAATACAAATAATTAAATTAAGAAAGAAAAGGATTGAAGTGGTGAAGAAATTGGTGCATTGTACAATGTACGACATTCTTATATTTGTTTTGAAATTTTGGACTCAAGTAAACACATCAAATAATGTGCCATTCTTCCTACAATATTACAATATAATCCCTTTTCTCACCTAAGTTTGGATGGTAGCCAAAAGAAGAAAAGTAACAACTCTTTCCCACCTAGCTCTGCATGGTAGCCAAAAGAAGAAAAGTAAGAAGATACAACACTCGTGCGGCCGTGCCCATATACAAGTAATACAACCATTATGTTCTCCTTTTCCTCGCGAGATCTCACCCTTCCATTAATGATTATTTCGTTTTGCACCCAAATAATTCTTCTTTGGCTTATGTTGGATTCCAAGAGGTTCAAGCATCAACAACTCTGCAAATTTGAGATACCACATCACAATGTACCCTCTACTCATTAGCAGTTGAGTCAAGATTCAAATTCAGTAGTGTCAATATTACTTTTAATAATATAAAAATATAAATATAAGCTACATTTATAAATAAATGTCTTCATTTTACAATTGTCCACAACGCGTTTTCATTAGGGATGGCAATGTGCCCCGTCCCCGTCTGAAACGGGACGGGAATGGGGAAAAATTTCAGGGATCGGGAACGGGGACGGGAAATTTTTTCAATTCCCCGCCGGAGACGGGGATAGGGATACCCCTCCCCACCCCGCCCCGTCCCCGAATAATTATTTTAATAAGAATTATATTTAATTTTTTAAAATTAAAATCATAGTTTTAATAATTAAAATTACATGTTGACTAAGAATTAATCGGGGACAGGGATGTGACTATTTTCCATTTCCCGCAGGGGACGGGGACGGGGAGTATCCCTGTCCGATGAGATTGAGAGTTTGAAATTCAATAAGATTACAGAGAGAGAGAGCTTATATCTGACAACCCAGACCTCTCCTATTCTACAGGTAACTAATACAAGACTAAATTACAGCCAGAGAAATACAAACTATATAGTATACAAAAGATAAAATAGTATTAATAATAATATTGCTAACACACCCCCTCAAGCACAAGGTTGGAGGGCGACAACATTGAGCTTGTCTCGGAGATCTTGAAAGCGCGGAGCAGGAAGTGGTTTGGTGAAGATATCAGCTAGCTGATCTCGAGTAGAAACAAAATTTACCACGAACTCTCCAAAAGCGACATTGTCACGAACGAAGTGGTAGTCAATTTCCACATGTTTCGTACGAGCATGAAAAACTGGATTGGCTGCTAAATATGTTGCTCCAAGATTATCACACCATAGCTGAGTACGCCAGAATAGATAATTGCGCGCTGTGAGTTTACACGAGACATAGTGATGAGCGGAATTTAGGGAGGGTGGCGGCACCTGCGGTGGAGCCGTGGTGATCACGATTGTCCGGTCAGCGGCCATGGCAGTGGTGGAGGGTGAAAGATTCTGTTACGAGAGGGTAGCGGTGATAGGGGAAAAAGGACCAGTCCTAACGCAACTGATACCAGATGAGATTGAGAGTTTGAAATTCAATAAGATTACACAGAGAGAGCTTATATCTGACAACCAAGACCTTTCCTATTCTACAGGTAACTAATACAAGACTAAACTACAGCCAGAGAAATACAAACTATATATTATACAAAAGATAAAATAGTATTAATAGTAATATTGCTAACACGTCCCACCCCGTTGCCATCCCTAGTTTTCATACTTTGAAAATGTTGTATAATTTTTTCTTTATCAACAATATAATGATTTCAAACACACCCCTTTCAATAAAAGTAACCAAACAATCATTCATCAAGTTATTTTCCATTTGATTGCACGCTCTATTTTTCACTAGTTTTATTATTGAAAAAGCTCTTTCAACATTTGCAGTTGCCACCAGTAATATTAAAGTTAATTTCACAAGGAAAAAAACTAATGAATATACACTATTTTTCTTTTCACCACTAGTTTTTCAGCAAAAGAATCAACCTCTTGGATATTGGAAAATGCAGAGTTAGAACACACATCAAAGATATTATAGTGTTTACAGCAAGCTTCAACAACATTTAGCAAAGTACCAATGCTATGAAAAAGTGAAGCAACACAAAAAATTTCTAAGTTTTGAGCTCAACTTTGAAATTCCATATCTATTGCAAGAAGAGAGTAAAAGTTATTTGAACAAAATTTAAGACTTTTTCAATTGTCTGTTTCCACTCTAGTTCTCTAGTTCCAACTACTTTTGATTCTCATGAAACAAAGAGTTATTAAATTTTTTATTATTATATTTTGAGAATTAAAAAATTTCTATTTATATGTATTATATTTAGTGGGGTTAACTTTAATATTTTTCTCAAAGTATATATATATATATATGTGTGTGGGGGGGGGGGGGGGGGGGTTCTTGTGCGGCTGACGGTGATATATTCTTCTTTTTAAAAAAAAAATTGTAATTGATGCACCTTAAACTGAATTAACATACATATGGCTTTGTAGAGAAAATATTATAAAGAATATTATATTGTTTGTGGAGTTTTTTGCATTATTAGTCCCACGACTATAGTGGCACTTGCAGGATTGATCCACGACTTTCAAACTTTGCAATTTTGGTCCATGACTATTGTTTTTGTTGCAAAAATGGTACTTCCGGCGTCGGAAAACAAAAACCGGCGGATTTTGCGGCAATATTTCGCCGGAAAAAAATTAATATATTTTCCGTCAATTTCTCGCCGGGAAAAAAGAATTCTCCTTTCAAGTAGGATTAAAATTGACATTTCTAAACAATTAAGTTAAGTTAAAAAAATTCATTTCTAAAAACATATGTAGTCAATTTAATTATTTTTTATTTTGGTAAACTAATTAAAGTTAAAACTAATTCATTTCTAAAAGCATACGTAGCCAAGTTAATCTTAGTAAAATTAAATACAAATTCAAAATTATTTTTACTTTTTCATTTAAATTTAAATTATATTTACTTATCTTCAAAAAAAAACTTATATTTACTTTTTAGCCAATTAAGTACAAATTCAAAATTATTTATACAAATTCAAGATCAACAAAAAATAATAATATTAAGATTAAATTTAAACTAAAAAAAATAATATTCGAATAATTTTGCCCAGTAGTAACATCCGCCAACACAAACGTGAATTTTTTAGAAATGTTAATTTAGAATAAAAAGTAAACTAAATTAATTTTTTTAGAAATGTCAATTTTAATCCTACTTGAAAGGGGATTTTTTTTTCCGGCGAGAAATTGACGGAAAATATGCCGATTTTTTTTTCCGACGAAAAATTGCCGGAAAATCCGTCGATTTTTGTTTTCCGGCGCTGGAAGGATCATTTTTGCAACAAAAACAATAGTCATGACCAAAATTGCAGAATTTGAAAGCCGTGGACCAATCCTGCAAGTGCCACTATAGTCGTGTGACTAAAAATGCAAAAAACTCTTGTTTGTGTGTTGGAACTACAAAAAAAAAAAAAAAACCTTTAGAAGGAAATTCACGCATCTAAAGCCTTACGCCGACACATCTTAAGTTTCAACAACTGACGCACCTTAAGCGCACAAATCACACACCTTAAGAAGGAAAATCACGCACCTAAAGCTTTAAAACGATGCACTTAACTAAAAAAAACACACCTTAAGAAATAAAACAACACATGGAAAACCACACACCTAAATATCATATAGCAATTTTTTTTTTATGTTATTAATGATGTTTAGTATCCACATCAGCACACTTTTGTTTTTGTTTTTCCTCTATAGACCAATGAATTAAAATATAAAAGATGTTAAACTATTTTTTTACTATAGTTTTTAATAATGATGTGGCTTATGATATGTATCATTATTTACTCATAATTTGGATCCAGGTCCATGGCATAACAATCGATATTTAGGCTACCCAATCCAATAGTTTAGTCTTCGAATAAAAAGGGCAAATTAGCCTTACCTAGGTTATGCCACATCTAAAATCACATTAGCCAATGCATCCCAAATCATGATTTTAGTACAAGAAAGTAAAGTAGTCAAATTCGATAATAATCTATGTACTTAAACACGAGCTTTCTTCATTGGTGCTAGTTGCATAACAAATATATCACATGTATAGATAAAGGGTCTCAAAATGAGACACTTTTTCATACTTTTATTGTTTACTTTGTAGAATAATCATTCGTTACCCTCATATTCTAAAAAGTTAACTAACTTTTCTATGTATATAAAACAAAAAGCCTCATCATCAATTAATTCTTGTTAATTTTATTTGCCTTTAAATAATTATTAATCTCTTTAATGAATAAGTATTTAACTCTATAAACGAAAAATTAAGCATGTGCAAAAGGTTAATAAATAAATCTGTCAACAGTTATTTCCATGCCATTAATGATGTTAACATCCACATCAATATTAACAAAATGACATGTCATTATGAATTACTACCTCCGTCCCATTTTGTTTGTCTGATTCGGTTAACGAGGTTTGACTGAAGTTATTTTTAATTCAATTTTTCATAATATTAAATTTAGTATTAGTATATAAAATTTATATATTTAGAAACTACATTAAAAGTACTATTAAACACAAAAATCAAATTTAAAAATGATTAAAAATTACTAAAGAAAATAAGCAATGAAGAAAGAGTTGGTTTGACCAATGAATAGTAAACATGACAGGTAAAATGGGACGGAGGGAGTACAATTTTAATTTAATTCATAATAATTGAATTTTATTTCATGCACTTTAATAGGCTCTCTAAATCAACCCCTATTTGATCATGAATATGATTGGAACTTGTTAATTAATACCAAATTGACCACGAGATAATAAATTGTGAGTAATTCTTTAATAGAACTCCCTAGTTCAAATTGCTATGGAGGGCCATATAGTAAATTGAATCAAAATTACAACCAACAATTTTATGGGAGTTTTCTATAATTTATTGAAACAATTGGGGCCTAAGCGTGATTACAGAGACTAGGAGGACATTGGTTTAATTTAACATTTCAACCTGCCAAATCTGAAATGCATCAGTCAGTATAAATACCGTCTCGGCAACTATGCTCTTCTTCTCTTCGCTCTAAATCTCGGATCGGATTGAAGATGGGTCGAAGGAGATCCAGCCGGGTCAATATGATCTCCATAATCTGTATCTTCTTCTTCCTCGTTTCATCTGCGCACTCTTTCTACCTCCCTGGTGTTGCTCCTCGAGATTTTCCAGCAGTATGCTTTCCTGTTCCCTGTGAATTTTTTTTTAATTACGTATTTTTATTCGAAACATTAATGGTGATGATGAGGCGTTTATATCAATATAATTTCATTAATATTTGGTTGGAATGGTAAATTATGAGGAATTGTTCGGATCTATCGTAGTCGGTGAACCGTCTAAGTATGTGCACATTGTTATTGTCGGTCGGATCTCCGATTTGAATAATTTTGGAAGCATGTTTGTTTTTAAATGGTGTAAATTTCATGCCTCAGTCTGACATGGTGTCATTTCTTACAGTGAATATGTTCTTTTGATGTTGGCATTATGAGTGTTGCTTTTTGTGTAGTGTGGATCTTAGCTGGGTTATGATCATGAGTGTGGATGTATATGTATGCATTTCTTCCTATAGCAGTTAAAGAAAAAAGATGTTTTAGAATGTACTGTAATTAGTAAGTAATGGGAATGGGAGTGATCAGATCCGGAGATGCCTTTTAAATAGAGGGAAACATGCTCATTCTTAGCCTAAGTATAGTTCACTACATTTAGGTTAGGTGAACTGAACAGAGCAATTTGTAGTTAATGTTAATGAGGTGTCCTCTGTTCTGGGTTGACTTTGTCCTTGGTTGAAAATGGTTTTTGAAATTTGTGTGCTGGAACTCTCTCTTTTATTTTTTTTTGTCAAATAAATTATTTGGTATCTTCCTAAAGCTAACATCATATGTGTAGTTGTATGGTGGATTGGTGGCACCCCTAAATCATTTGAAACAAGTTATTAATGGAAATATAGTTCTACTTGTATTAGAGTTATTTATCTTTCTGTGTTGTCCCCCAGCTCTTGACTGGTGAAGATAAATATTTTTAAAATGAACTGTTATTTCCCAAGTGGTTGCATGTAATTGTCTCTTACAGAATATGCCTTTTCATTGATGACAGGGTGATCTACTTTCTGTTAAAGTTAACAAGTTGTCTTCCACAAAGACTCAACTTCCATATGACTATTACTACTTGCACTACTGCAAACCTTCCAAGATTTTGAATAGTGCAGAAAACTTGGGGGAGGTCCTTCGAGGTGACCGCATAGAGAACTCAGTTTTTACTGTAAGAATCTTTTGATCTGCTGCATCTACAAAACAGACTACTTGAGAACTCAGTTTTTATTAAATATATATTGATGTGGTTTTGTTTTTTGTGGATTACTTCACAGTTCCATATGAGACAGGAGCTGCCATGCCAGGTGGCATGTCGAGTAAAACTTGACAATGAAGCTGCTAAGAACTTTAAAGAAAAAATTGATGATGAATATAGGGTCAATATGTGAGTTTAGTTGCAATTATTCATTTTAGTTTTGTCCAGTATTCACATGTCTAGAGTTTTTTTGCTTGTGTTCTTTTCCTATTCAAGTCTGAGCATTGACAAATGATGGTGCAGGATTTTGGATAACCTTCCAGTTGCTGTTCTTAGACAAAGGCGTGATGTAACTCAGCCTAACACGTATGAACATGGTTTCCGTGTTGGGTTCAAGGGGAACTATGCAGGGGTCAGTCACAAAAACCGAATTACTATCATTTGACTACTGATCATTCAGAATTTTCTTTAACAAATTTTTATTCACTTGCCTCTGCAGAGTAAAGTGGAGAAATATTTTATAAATAACCACTTGAGCTTTAGAGTTATGTATCACAAGGATCCTGAAACTGATACTGCTCGAATAGTAGGATTTGAAGTTACTCCAAACAGGTTATTCTTGTACCCATATCCTTTATTCTTATCTTATCCAATTATTTTCTATCTTGTTTTTTCCAGCTATAAGTATGTTCTATGGTCTGATCTCCTTCATACTTTGGCTTCTGTGGACAGCATTAATCACGAGTATAAGGAGTGGGATGAGAAGAACCCCCAGGTGACAACCTGCACGCAGAAAACCAAAGATATGATTCAAGGGAGTACTATTCCCCAAGAAGTAGACACAGATAAGGAGGTTATTTTCACTTATGATGTGTCTTTCAAGGTATTACTATCACAGGGAAGTTTTATGCTTACCACTTTGAAGTTTGAACAATTATTTATTACCTCTGAGTATCTTAATTTCTCTGCACTTTTTTGCCTCAGGAAAGTGATATAAAATGGGCTTCACGCTGGGATACTTACCTTCTAATGAATGATGATCAGATTCACTGGTTTTCCATTATCAATTCTCTTATGATTGTTCTCTTCCTTTCTGGTATGGTTGCCATGATTATGATGAGAACTCTCTACAAAGATATTGCAAATTACAATCAATTGGAAACACAAGATGAAGCTCAGGAAGAAACCGGATGGAAACTTGTTCATGGAGACGTGTTCAGGCCCCCTATTAATTCTGGATTACTATGTGTTTATGTTGGGACTGGTGTTCAAATATTTGCAATGACCCTTGTGACAATGATGTTTGCTGTACTGGGTTTCCTGTCACCTTCCAACCGAGGTGGGCTTATGACTGCCATGGTTCTACTGTGGGTCTTCATGGGCTTATTTGCTGGCTATTCATCATCTCGTTTATACAAAATGTTTAAGGGCACAGAATGGAAGAGGATTACCTTGAAGACTGCTTTCATGTTTCCTGGAATTCTTTTTGCTGTCTTCTTTGTACTGAATGCTCTGATCTGGGGGGAGCAATCTTCTGGAGCTGTTCCATTTGGAACAATGTTTGCTCTTGTTTGCTTATGGTTTGGTATCTCAGTTCCATTAGTGTTTGTAGGCAGTTATTTGGGTTATAAAAAGCCAGCCACGGAAGACCCTGTAAAGACAAATAAGATCCCAAGGCAAATACCTGAACAGGCATGGTACATGAAACCTGCCTTTTCTATACTTATCGGAGGCATTCTTCCTTTTGGGGCTGTTTTCATTGAGCTGTTCTTCATCTTGACATCCATATGGCTGAACCAGTTCTACTACATCTTTGGCTTCCTTTTCATAGTTTTCCTGATCTTGCTGATCACATGTGCTGAGATAACTGTTGTGCTCTGCTACTTCCAGTTGTGCAGTGAAGACTACTATTGGTGGTGGAGGGCCTATCTCACTGCCGGTTCCTCAGCTTTATACCTTTTCCTTTACTCTATTTTCTACTTCTTCACCAAGCTCGAAATTACAAAGCTGGTCTCGGGCATGTTATATTTCGGTTACATGTTGATTGCATCATATGCCTTCTTCGTTTTAACTGGGACAATTGGCTTTTATGCATGCTTCTGGTTTGTTCGTAAGATCTACTCTTCTGTGAAGATTGACTGATGGCAACAAACTACTCAATTACTAGTGTTGATACTGATGAAGTTGATTGATAAGTAGAGAAGGAAGCATTTCCACATTGAAGGACAGAAGTGCAGATAGTCACGTTCGCCACTTAACTGGACGAGAACTAAAGGTACCGAGAATTTGGGGTATTGCCCAGGGCGTTTTCATTTTCCAGTGCCAAGATAGAGGCTTGGACTCTAGGTGTTATAATTTCGTTTTGGTTTACACTGTCATTATATTTCTGAACTACACTTTTGACTAGCAATTTGTGTGGCAGAGATTTTCTTGCCCTTAGGATTTATCAACTTGTGGATTAATATAGAATTGTGCTCTTCTTTATGAATATTTTAGATTCCATTTCTTAAACTACTTTCTGTCTTCAAAGGAGGATACATTTAGTTTCTGTTGATACTCAATCATGGTTTAAGCTAGCAACATTTTGATAAATGTCCAGAATGGGATAAGATTCAGACTAGCTGTCTTGTAATAAAATAAAGAACACGAGAAATGCACCAACATATGTTATCACTTATCAGTAATAAATGTTTCATTTTTGTTATAGACTGGCGCCGACCGTAAAATCAACAATCAACTTTGCAGAATTTCAAACTCCTTTATATGTTTATTTATAAATAAATTGATCATAGCTCGACAGAAGAGGCAGCAGACCATCGTGACGTCAGCAGGACATGAAGCGTTGCCGTTTCACTCCTATTCTGTTACTATAAATATTATACTATGGATTAGATTGGAGTGGATTATTAAGTATTATGCTTGCTTTGAATGAAATTGAATCTATTTTCTCCTTTTTCACTGCAATTTCCACTCCATTTCTCTCTTCTTTTCTACTAAAATCTCAGGTTCATTGCATATTTTTAACAAAAGCTCAACTTCTTTTCAAAATTTCTGCAACAAAATCTCAATGGCAACCCTAGAAAGACTTTGTGAACTTGCGAGGAAGGTCCATTCAGGCTCAATCTTGGATGTCCAGGGGTTCCTTGCCCAAGCTCATGATCAAGCCCTAGCGGGGGAGATCATCGAGGCTTTGAAGGAGTGTGGACTTCTCGACTTCTTTTCTTTCCCATAATCCCATATGAAGGCTACTATGAAGAGGACGTTGCTGAGTTGTATTTGATGGCAAGGGTTCAAGGAGCGGTTATCATCTCCACACGCTTAGAAATCAGAGAGGCAGATATAAGGAACGCATTCAACTTGCCGGAATCTGAGTTAGATGTAGAGAACTATGGCTACGATCTGCAAGAGCTCTGGAACAGAATCATTGGAGAAGGGACATCAGAAGAAAAGACGCTAAAGCCTGAGTTTGGCAGGCTTGTGTGTATTGTGTACAAATGCCTGGATTGTAGACTCGGTCCTCAGAAGATTGCGGTGCTAATAGGCGCCATCATGCAAAAAATCAAGTTCAACTGGGCCAGGTACATCTTTCACGGACTAGTACAAGAATTATGTTGGTTACGGCCTGTTAATTGGACACTTGCTGAAAGAGAAAGGAGTGGTGCTGAGAAAAAGGAAAAATGTTGGAAATGATAGATACTTGTTCAAAGTAGTAGGGAGCACTAGTAGTAGAAAAAGAGCCAGGACCTCTTCTAAACCAGTTGCAGTTGGGCAAAATGCTCAAGAAGATGATCCTGAACTGTTAGCTGATTTGAAAAGCTTCAAGGCCTGGAGATGTTGGAGATTAGCTGAATATGATGCTCACCTTAGGATTGCTCTAGAGATGGAGAAAGAAGAGTTGTTTGCTCTAAACTGGTTGGGAACAAGAGATGTTGCAGAAGCTACAAGGCTGGTAAGAATTAATGAGGTTTACTTCAATAAACTTGGTAAGAAGAGAGATCAACAAGTGGCAGCAGACAAAGGAAAAGGCAAGATTATGTCGGATGTTGAGAGAGAAGGAGAAGAACAAACTGATCCTGTGAAGGGGATTCTGCCAAAATTTACTGAAAAACGGGAGAATGAAAATGAAGCCGGTATCAACGAGGTCCTAAGAGTACTTGTAGATAGCCAAAACCAGTTGAAAAACGAGCTCAAAAGGACTTCAGATATGCAGCCATACTTTGAATTTAGGAAGTCCATCCAAACTCAAAATGCAGAATTGCTGAGTGACCTTCACCAGCAACAAAACGAGATCAATGATTTGAAAGATTCTTTATCCTCTCTGGATGCTAAATTGGAGGTTTTTTTAGCTCATTGTTGAAGATACAAGGAGGCGACAACTCGAAATCTCCAGGGCAATTCAGTTCCTCTATGATGCTGCCATACGGGGGAATGTAGCATTCATACCGGAGGCGGAGGAAGGAGTCAGTGAAGAGGAAGAATCTACCATAGAATCTACATGACTGCTTGCTTGACTTTGTTCCCGCTATTTTGCTCTATTTAGGCAGTTGGAAGAGCACACTATAGCAGTTGCTGTAATTAGTAAGTAATGGGAGTGATCAGAAGATTATTCATTTCTTGTATTAGGTTTTGTGAACTGCTGGATTAATAGAATGTGCTCTTCTTTATGAATATGTTAGATTCCATATCTTAAACTACTACTGCCTTTAAAGGAGGATACTCAATCATGGTTTAAGGTAGCAACATTTTGATAAATGTCCAGATTAAGATTCAGACTAGCCAGATGTCTTGTAAGAAGAAAACCAAAGAAAATCTGGATTTCTGACCACCTGACCTGAAGATTCATAATCTCATTATCACTTACAGCAAGGGAAATTGTAAAATTATGCATAAAAAGACAGGAACCTTAACAACTAACGAACATGTTCTATTGAAGGGTAAAGAAAGCTTTTATCTATCACATTTTGCTTACTAAATAAATTAAATGTATACTAATCAAAAAAATTTAATGCGTTGTTGACTTCTTGTATGGCTATGTTAGAGAATCTCCAATTGTTTGGTTTTTGCACAACATTTTAGGAAGCCACGTAAGAGAGAAAAATGAAAAGAAAAAAAAAAAGCATATGGTAATATTTTTTATTTATTTTTTTTAAAAAAAGAAAAAGAAAGAAAACAACTGTAAAAAGGTTAGAGTGGCTACCAGCTGGCGGCCACTCTAACGCGCCCGCTAGGGCGTGCAGTGTACTCCAAGCGCACCTTAGGCTTTGCAGGAGAAGCCAAAATAAAAATCTATCTCCTCACTCTCTCTTCCACCTCGGTCATGCTTTCTTAAAAACTACACTGAAATTCATTGATGGACTTGCTCTTAGTAGACGAGAATTTCTATCGTTAGTAAACGCACTAGGGCCCTAATAAGATCTTTTGAATATAGGAGGTAGGAAATAGGAAGGCAATATAAGAGAGATTTTCATGTCAATGTAACATTGTATTTTTACAACTTGCTCCAATAAACAATGAAGTATTTGCAATTTAATGTACTAATTGCATAGTAGTAGTAGTAGTTGTACAAGGTTTAAATTCTGAATCCTAAAAGCAATGAAATGATTGCTTACAATTTAATACACTACCATACATAGTAATACAACACTGAAATTCTGAAACCCTAACATACTCTAAAATCACTTCCATATAGACTCATTGAGGGTTGTCCCAATTCTAACAACCCTTTCAAAGAATCTTGTTTTGCAGTTTCAGACTGGTGGTGGCTAAGATACATATATATACATACATGAACATGATCCTTTCCACAATCATCTCTGCAACTTTTGTTGTCTTTTGTCAGAGGATGTGTTTGTTGCATAGCTGCTCAACTTCATCCCGACAAAGTCAAAACGAATGACAATGGAAAACAGATGGCTTCTTTAATAAATGCTACAAGTATGACATTCTAAAACATTTGAATCGCGGAATGAATGGAACTAAACGAGTACCATTCGGGCCATTAACTGCATACAGCTTCAACAGACAGTTTCTTCATGACGTTCGGGCATGGATCTCCTCCAAAGGCTTCAGGTGTTACGGGTACAGTGCAGGAGTTCCATCCAATACAGTACTGCAAAGATTAACACGTTATGCTTCAGTGAAAGGTGGTTTCGAGTAGATTATTTCGTGAACGATACCCTACTTAAAATAGAAGAGAAATGTGCCAAGATTTGAGAATACCTTGTTAAAAATATCGTACGAGTGGAAGGCGTGGCAGCTTCCCTGGCGGAAGCTTCCACAAACGCCCCCGGGTGATCCAAAGCTAGCGAATTTGATCGAAGAAATCTTCTGGCCAGGACCACACGAGAGGTGAGCTTTAGGCCTAAGTGGTTTGGTCACTTTACCGGATGCTTGCATCTTCCAGTTCATCAACTGTGGTTGCCATTCGAATATATCAGCACACACACTGTCTACCTGGCGTTTCACCAAAGAGATCCCGTATGGGTTCCCGCCCCATTCTTCAAAAATAACTAATAAATTCCCAGTTGGGCGCAGGAAAGAGCGAGGAACATGATACCTGAGTAGTCACCATTCACCGTTTAGTTGCTCAAATTAGTTATACATCAGAAGAAAACAATATAGCCAACTAGGAAAATTTCGTCTTTACCATCTTTGCGTAGCTTCTCCACATTTACGCAGGCATTTCTTCTCATTAAACCAACCGGCATAGTTACACGCACCACAGTTGCCAGATGCTTTGTATGCAGGCCAAAAACGCCCAATGCTTTGACCGTTTATCCATACTTGACCTTTGCCCATCGTGTTCATATCCAACGCTAATGGCTCATTTCCAGGTGGAGCATTGAAAGTAGTCTTGAAAAGTGGAAAACAACACAAAATTTATTACTAAGAAAAATAAAGAGCCAAAATGAGGTGTGGGATATAAATTGAAAGTGAAAATGTGCGGTGCACACCTTATACCATGTGAGTGGTTGTTTTTGAACCACAAAAGAACCTTGAACCCACTCAACAGACGAGCTCCCAGTGAGCGAATGAAGACTTAGGGCTTCTCCTTTAAGACCAATCTGAAAGAAAAAAGTCTTGAATCAATTGACACTGACGAAAAAACAATTATGGAGTGCATATTATCTTTAAATATCTGAATGAACACCTTGTAAGACCATTTCTGCCATGTTAAATCTCTCTTCCCCTCGTTAAGTCCACCAAGTGAAACCGGGCCAAGGATGCCTGTATTCCATGTCTCAAAACGAGGACCTATGTTCTGAGCCAAAGCAAATGTTTAAGTCAGAAACTAAACTTCATAGATTCGTTAAATTAGATGCGAGATAATCATACTTCCATTAAACCGTGCAATAGTGTATAAACAAGTAGATAGCCATATATGTATGCATACGAGAACTGGGCAGATGCATGTATCTATATGTATGTGTGCACAAGAAAGCGTGTGAGTGAGTGAAAAAGAGAGAACTAACCGGAAGACCAACAGCAATGCTTAGCAGTGCAATTTTATTAACTCCTGCTCTCATATACACTGATTTACTGAAAGTTACTTTCGGGTTCTCTAAACTTCCATAGGCACTTCCTGCCAAAACGTGACCACGTGAGAACGCATAACATGAACATACCATCACTTACACAAGAAACGAGTGGCACTATTATATGGATCTAAGTAATCATAAGCTCCATTGAACAAAAGTATACTGCATACCGACTAATTGGCCATTGATGAAAACATGTAAAGCGTGCCCGGCTGAGAAGACATTAAGCCAAGGCCACTTTCCACCTTTCAAGAATCCCTCTCTTGGGTCAATCGTGACGCTGGTATTAAAATATAAGTTAGAATAAGTAACTACTGGAATTAACATTTATAAGTACTATATATTAATATATATATATGGGAAACCAAGATTAAATTTTCAATTTTCAAAACACACTTACTCTGTCGTGTACCACAAATAATCAGACGCATCTCTGGTGGTATTTATCTGCTCCAACAGCCCGACAACAGTAAACGTATTGTCATCGTACGATGTTGTCTCTTCATTATATGACTGCCAAGCGAATCCTTGACTAACAGGAGTCATCTTCATTTGTGTGCTCTGTGCACCAATCTGCAGGTGGAAGTCAGTTCGATGTCAGTGCTGTTTTAACATGAAATGTCCGTAAATTATAAAGAAACACTCGAGATTCAAGAATGGGTTATTTCTCTCACCCTTGCGGTATTATATACGGTGTTCTTGCAGTCAGGAAGGATGCTGACAGACCACGGGGGCAAGTTATAATGCATGTTTCCAAACGAGACTTTAGCGTACGAATGCTGGTCATAGTTTGCGAGGAATGCAGCACATGCTCCAGACTTCGATTTGAAGACACGGGCCTGTATCAAATGACAAATAAGATAAGCATTCGCCTTAAATTTGGAAAACGAGTGGTATTTACTATTTAGACAATTCAAGCAAGCAAACCTCTTGAGAGTTCCCAAGTGACGTTATAACTGGATCTCCAGATACCAAAGCTGGCTCGCACAGCTTAATCGCTCTATGCAAATCTTTCAGATGACCCCATTTCGGTTCCCTCAGTAGCCCTTTGGCATCAAGGAAATATTTCTATTAGTTTTTCAAAACGATGTGCAAGTTATCTGTAAATTATACGATTTACCGACTCTTTCTAATGAAATTTTATGCACCTTGAACATGAATCCAGCAAACGGATAGATGCTTTTTCAACTTTAGAAGCAATAAAATTATTTTAAATACATAATTATCATAGGAGCAGTAGTAATTCGTTACCTTTAATGTAAGGCATCATCTAAGTTATGTGTTATAATTTCATGAAATTGGTGGTTTCTGAAAAGGCTTATTTAATTAAATTATTGGGAAATTGGGATTATAGATTACATAATACACTTTCTTACATTTTTGGCAAAAGTTATGGATTATGGATTATTCACAACCGATAATCATAAGCTTTATAAACTGGCACATTATCATGGCAAGTGTGGAACGTGATAGATTATAGAGCAGCAGTAAAACGAAAGATTGAAAACATCACTACCTGTTGAAGATGCTTGCCCTGTGATTACTTCTAGTGTTTGACTCTCACAATTAAATAACCGTAAGTTTGTAATCTCAAGGCATTAAGTTTAAAATATTTAATGATTTTGACTTTTTATTAACTACTAAATGACATATCTGGTCCATGTGGGTGACAGCAAATCCCGCGTGGTTAAGGATGACAAACTGGGGGAAAGGATATTTGCTGAAATACATAGTCCCACACTCCCACCATGATTCAAATTTTAACTCAGTATCCCGTTAAAGGGTTGTGAATGTGTATAAATGTATATCATACTTATACGGTTATACCCGACCCCCACCCCACCCTAGCAGAAAGGAACACTACAAAAAAAAGGCGAAAATATTCCGTCGCTATTTTCACGTTTTTTTGTAGTGGAAAACAGAGAAAATTTGTGAACAAGTATGGTCATAAAACTCGTGTTGCTTCCTGATAAATGAACAAATTAATCTACTATAGGAAAGGTAACCACGTGTGACGTGTTCTTACCAAATTCATCAATAGGAGCGTCATAGTCGTAGCTAGTGGTAATAAAAGGACCTCCGGATGTCCGGCCAAAGTTTGTGCCTCCGTGATACTGCAAAAGTAAACAAATAGACGATGAATACAAGGTAAAAATCAATAGAATTCAGAGCGTTCCGAACAAGAAACGAACCATGTAATAGTTGACGAATGAGCCCCCTTTCATTATAAACTTTGCAACCGAATATGCCAAATCCTCAACTGGACGATAAGCTGCTGGACCTCCAAATTCCGTAAACCTGCAACGATTATTCAAACAACATCATCAGCCCGCTCTAAACGAACTTTGGCATCTAAAGCTCAGATGTGGTTTACGCATATTACCAGCCCGTCCAGGCTTCAGTCCAAATCTTTGGTTTATAAGCCTTATTTGGTGAAAAGTAGTCACAGTAGAAACCGTTGCAAGTATTAATCTGTGAGAAAAAAAAAAACATACACAAAGGGTACAAACACGCACAAAATTCATCAGCAATGCAAAAACTGAACAAAAAACAATGACAACCAAACAACAAAAGTAATTAAGAAAAGCAGGGGCAACACTTACAACTGGATCGGGGGCATCGTCTTGCTTGCACATCACCCATGGAACACCGGTGCCAAGATTTAGAGCCATTTTCGCTGCCCACTGTGCATAAGCATGACCAGGTGCACCAAGTATATATTCCATCGGTCCATATTCGTTCTCAATCTATAACAAGATTTCACAAAATTAAGATACTTCTCTTTAATACTTTATTATAGTATATAATATAATACAAATAAAGGAAAGACCACAGCTTTGTTCTTCAGAGCTGTGTGAAACAATTTAATGGACAAAGGAAAACTACAAATAAATAAATAAATAAATATAAAAATATTTTTAATTACCTGGGATAAGATTATAGGACCACCCTGAGATTCATACAGCCTTTCTGATTTCATCTTGTTAACAATCATGGTTGTGAATTTTTGCATTGCAGCCTTTTGACATAAACAGAACATTAGAAATCAATAATATAAAAATAAAAAATAAAAAAAAATTACAAAAGTTGGGAATTTTATCATAGGGATGAAATATTTCCATGACAAAGCAACCTAACCTTGAAAGGTCCATTGTCTGTTCTGAAACTGATCCCTGGAACATACTTCAGCCAAACTGGAAAGCCCCTGAAACCAAAACAGTGAAAGTTTTAGAAACTTAAAATTTTACTCCAAGAAACTAGGATAATTGTTGCTGTAAATGTACTCCAAGTAACTATAAAAATTACCCAAAGTTCCATTCACCACAAGCATAAGGCCCCACTCTGAGATGAACATAAAGTCCAGCTTGATGAACCAGCTTAATGAATTTCACAAGATCATACCTTTCCTCAAAATAATACTGCAAATCCCAACAACAACAAAAAATCAAATGAAAATTTCTATTAAAATCTACTGTTTATAACTAAACAAAAACATTCAAGAAAAAAAAAAAAAAAAAAAAAAAAAAAGGAAGCTCTCTTACTTACTTTCCCAGGTTGAGGTTCATGCCCATTCCAGAAAACATATGTCTGAATCACATCCAACCCTCCTTCTTTTGCTTTCTGAATAAGATCTGGCCACATCTGTATAACCCAAAAACAAGAACCAAAAGCAACAGCTTAGCTATAAAAAAAATTTATAAAAAAGAAACATACACACACACTTGAAACAACATTGGATAAACCTAGGAAGCACATTGGGCAGAAAATACCTCCGGAGTGCTTCTTGGGTAGTGAATAGACCCAGAAATAAGAATCTTTCTTTGGCCATTAACAATTATAGCATTCCTATCATAAGACACTGAAGCATTCCCACAACAAAACCATGAACACAGCAGCAGCATCCCCACCGCCAAAACATCCCACATTACAAGTTTCATACCCATGTTTTCCTATGTTGTCTCAAGATTCTGTGAGGCAATGCCTGTTTATACTCGACCCTTATTCTTCTGCACTATACTCTATGCTTCTTTGAATATTGGGTCTGGCAAAGCAGGCAGCTAGCGTTCCTGTTTTTGCTCTCTTGAGAAAAGAGAAATGAGATTTTCTCTCTCTCTCTCTCTCTCTCTCTCTCTCTCTCTGTCTCTCTCTCTCTCTTTTAATGTATGTATTTTGATTCTCTTTTTCTAAAGTACAATGTACCAATTAACTACTGTGTGGTTTAATGGGAAGTTGGGAATCTGCAAAAATGGGTGCTTTGCAGCTGCCCTTTTAAACACACTTGAAAGTGAGAGAGCGTGGGGGCAGGTTTCGACTTTATGGAAGGACCCAATGACAAGAGCCTAATTCTATATCCATTCATACATTTATGTCAATTTTCATGTTCTTGTCCTAATCAAGATTAGTAAATTAGCCAACTAAATGTATGGTAACAGATTTGAACTCCCATGGTAGGGGCTACATTCTTTGAGCCGATAAAATTATTTTGAGAAAATATAGAACAAATATTACTTTGTAACGAATTATTAGTGTTTAAAAAAGAATGGCAAAAGGATCAAATAGACTCATGTACTAACACTGATTGTTCATCCAGCACCATGAATTAAAATATGGTCCATCTAAGTCATTATACTCCTAATTATTTTTCATCTAGCATTTTTAGCCAATTTCTAACAAGTAACTCATCTAATTTGTTGACATGGAAAAATAAAATAATAAAAAATGATGACATGTTATTTATATGAATGTTTTGGATGATTTTACCCTATTTCATTAAAGAAGAAAATGATTTATTACGATGAAATAGGATACAAATCAAAGTTGTTATATAATGTTTTAATTACACTGTACTGCACTACTGTGTATGTTTAGTGGGGTATTCAAAGTTGTTCGGCAATGAAATTCCTTGAAAATCGATATATGAAAATTAAATATAATAACTTAAGATATTGTATTGGGTAAATTTTATTATTTTTTAAAAAATAATTTAATTTTCATATATCGATTTTAATAGAATCTCATTGTTGAACGACATTGAATACCCCACTATACATACACAGTACACTGTAGTTGAAACTTTATATAGCAACTTTGATTTCTGCCCTATTTCATTGCAAGAAATCATCCAAAAATACAATATCTTAAGTTATTCAATTATCCAAAAATCCAAAAATATTAATTAAATTTACCCAATACAATATCTTAAGCTATTATAAAAATAATTTAATTTTCATATATCGATTTCCATGAAATCTCATTGCCGAACGATAGTGAATACCGCGCTATACATACACTCTAGTTAAAACTTGAACTAATATCATTTTTGGTCCCACGACTTTTGAGGTAGTATCACTTTTGGTGCACAACTTTAAATTTTTTCAATTNAAAAAAAAAAAAAAGAAAAAAAAAAAAGGAAGCTCTCTTACTTACTTTCCCAGGTTGAGGTTCATGCCCATTCCAGAAAACATATGTCTGAATCACATCCAACCCTCCTTCTTTTGCTTTCTGAATAAGATCTGGCCACATCTGTATAACCCAAAAACAAGAACCAAAAGCAACAGCTTAGCTATAAAAAAAATTTATAAAAAAGAAACATACACACACACTTGAAACAACATTGGATAAACCTAGGAAGCACATTGGGCAGAAAATACCTCCGGAGTGCTTCTTGGGTAGTGAATAGACCCAGAAATAAGAATCTTTCTTTGGCCATTAACAATTATAGCATTCCTATCATAAGACACTGAAGCATTCCCACAACAAAACCATGAACACAGCAGCAGCATCCCCACCGCCAAAACATCCCACATTACAAGTTTCATACCCATGTTTTCCTATGTTGTCTCAAGATTCTGTGAGGCAATGCCTGTTTATACTCGACCCTTATTCTTCTGCACTATACTCTATGCTTCTTTGAATATTGGGTCTGGCAAAGCAGGCAGCTAGCGTTCCTGTTTTTGCTCTCTTGAGAAAAGAGAAATGAGATTTTCTCTCTCTCTCTCTCTCTCTCTCTCTCTCTCTCTGTCTCTCTCTCTCTCTTTTAATGTATGTATTTTGATTCTCTTTTTCTAAAGTACAATGTACCAATTAACTACTGTGTGGTTTAATGGGAAGTTGGGAATCTGCAAAAATGGGTGCTTTGCAGCTGCCCTTTTAAACACACTTGAAAGTGAGAGAGCGTGGGGGCAGGTTTCGACTTTATGGAAGGACCCAATGACAAGAGCCTAATTCTATATCCATTCATACATTTATGTCAATTTTCATGTTCTTGTCCTAATCAAGATTAGTAAATTAGCCAACTAAATGTATGGTAACAGATTTGAACTCCCATGGTAGGGGCTACATTCTTTGAGCCGATAAAATTATTTTGAGAAAATATAGAACAAATATTACTTTGTAACGAATTATTAGTGTTTAAAAAAGAATGGCAAAAGGATCAAATAGACTCATGTACTAACACTGATTGTTCATCCAGCACCATGAATTAAAATATGGTCCATCTAAGTCATTATACTCCTAATTATTTTTCATCTAGCATTTTTAGCCAATTTCTAACAAGTAACTCATCTAATTTGTTGACATGGAAAAATAAAATAATAAAAAATGATGACATGTTATTTATATGAATGTTTTGGATGATTTTACCCTATTTCATTAAAGAAGAAAATGATTTATTACGATGAAATAGGATACAAATCAAAGTTGTTATATAATGTTTTAATTACACTGTACTGCACTACTGTGTATGTTTAGTGGGGTATTCAAAGTTGTTCGGCAATGAAATTCCTTGAAAATCGATATATGAAAATTAAATATAATAACTTAAGATATTGTATTGGGTAAATTTTATTATTTTTTAAAAAATAATTTAATTTTCATATATCGATTTTAATAGAATCTCATTGTTGAACGACATTGAATACCCCACTATACATACACAGTACACTGTAGTTGAAACTTTATATAGCAACTTTGATTTCTGCCCTATTTCATTGCAAGAAATCATCCAAAAATACAATATCTTAAGTTATTCAATTATCCAAAAATCCAAAAATATTAATTAAATTTACCCAATACAATATCTTAAGCTATTATAAAAATAATTTAATTTTCATATATCGATTTCCATGAAATCTCATTGCCGAACGATAGTGAATACCGCGCTATACATACACTCTAGTTAAAACTTGAACTAATATCATTTTTGGTCCCACGACTTTTGAGGTAGTATCACTTTTGGTGCACAACTTTAAATTTTTTCAATTTTGGTACCTAACTTTGTTAGTTTTATCAGTTTTGGTCATTCCGGCCAAATTAATGGCAAAATGTTGCAGAATTTTATATTTTAAGGACAAAATCATTATCCCAAAGAAAGATCTTCAATATCTAAACAAAAGAAAAATCATATTAAGAGAAAAATAAGGATTTGTCAATCGTCGATGCTATAAATCTCATAGATCTCTGTCTAATTTCTGTCTGTCTTCCCTACTATTTGCGACGATAAAACACTTATAAATATGATTTTACAGTGATTTTGTTTAGATAATGAAGACGTTTCATTGAGATGATGATTTTACCCTTAAAATATAAAATTCGACAACATTTCACCGTCAATTTGGCCGGAAGGACCAAAACTGATAAAAATTATAAAGTTAGGGACCAAAATTGAAAAAATTTAAAGTTGTGCACCAAAATTGATAAAACTCAAAAGTCATGGGACCAAAAGTGATATTAATTCTTAAAACTTTATATAGCAATTTTGATTTCTACCATATTTCATTGCAAGAAATTATTTTTTTCATTAATGAAATAGTGTAAAAATCATCCAAAACATCCACATAAATAACATGTCATTATTTTTTCTAATTTTATTTTTCCATGTCATCAAATTAGATGGGTAACTTGTTAGAAATAGGCTAAAAATGCTAGATGAAAAATAATTAGGAGTATAATGGCCTAGATGGGCCATATTTTAGTTTATGGTGCTAAATGAACAATCAATGGTAGTACATGAGTCTATTTGACCCTTTTGCCAAAAAGAATTTTTGTTGTTCTCTTAGAATTATTGAAAGTTAGAGGAAAAATAGATAGATATGTTGTGTATCAACTAAAAAACTAATATACCAGTTAGACTAGTACCCTACCACTTAGTTTGCTGATCGTTGGGACGGAGACGGAGGATTAATCTTCTTGCTGTCGCCTGGAGGGATACCTTTGGGAAAACCCAAAAGAATTAACAGTTAGACTATACAATTATTATTTATATATCGTATATTCAACAAAAAGTATCAAACGTATTGTTTACCTAACTTTTTTTTTACAATCATTTTCAAAATAATTAGGTGTATTTGTACACTGCATAAGTGACTTATTTTCGCCAAGCATCTTGTGCTCAGATGACATGTAGTAACTCTCCTATATGGGAAGTCATGAGATCGAGCCTGCGGTATTAATTCTTGTATGTATGAACACATACTACAATGTAATAGAGTCAGTCACATTCAAAAAAAAGTGACATGTTTTCTATTTGTTACCTTTAATACTAGACATTATATATATATATATATATATATATATATATATATATATATATATATATATATATATATGGAAAAATGAATCGGTCATTATCCGAGTTCGAATCTTCAATTGAAAGAACAAGAAAAAAAACGCTCATATTCTACATTACAAAGACATATTTCGCAATTTATCTCTCCTTTCACAATTCTCAAGACATGAAGGTATGATAGAAGAGATCATGCTCAAAGTTTTACTCTATATATAAACAAATGAAAATGATAAGTTTACTTTTACAACTAAAATTTTGTGTCACACATGTTTAAATTTTATTTGACAAAAAAAAAATTACAGTTTACCATTTTATTTCTATGAATTAATCAAATTAGGTCACATTAATCAAAAGAATTAATAATACAACGCCACATGATACTATAAGACTCAATATAGTAATGCATTATAAAAATAAGTTGACTTGTTTACTTGAACTATACATAGTAAAAATCTATTAGAATAAGTTTATTTATTTATATTTCCCGTGCTTGAACTTGAGATTCAGATGTGATTAATTAATTGAATATTAGTGGTCAATTTTTTGAGAATATTTCTTTTATGTCAACTTGTTAATTAGTGTATTTAATATTCAGAAGTTCTATTCTTATAAAAAAATAAAAAGAAATTAAAAAAATGCAACATCCGAATGTGTTTTATAAGGTAACACTTGTGTGATACCGTTTCACGCGTCTCAATCCGTGAGACGAGTAAGATATTTGATTAATGGGTCAAATCTTTGATCAATGGGTTGGATCTTTGACCTCATTAATCACCCGTCTCACAGATGGACACATGTGAGACGGTCTCACACAAATTTTTATCTATTCTTTATAGATAACTAATATAAATAGAGCAATACTTGTGTGAGACCGTCTCACAGGTTTCAATCCGTGAGATGGATTGGATCTTTGATCAATGGGTCACATCTTTAATTAAATGATCGGATATTTGACCTTATTAATCAAAGATTCGACACGTCTCGCGGAATAAGACCAGTGAGACGGTCTCACACAAGTTTTTGCCATAAAAATAAAATGTCGCAAGATTTGAATTAGTCACATTATTTCAATGGTGCAAATGCATTTTTTTCCGTTGGCTTATTGCAGAGTATATAATTAATGAAATTTTTTTTCTATTAAATAATCGCAATAGTTTAGAAAATAAAAAATTAATTTTTTTTGAAGATAAACGTAACTATTCCATTAATTCATAACATAAAACGTTTACATTAATGATTAATGAAATGGTAAACCATTCCTTATAGTCAGACATAGAAACAACTTTTCTAACTATGCTATAGAAAACTTGAGTCGCAGACTGTTTCATAACTATGAAGCTATGTTCCTTTAGGGAGTTTAAAGCTTCATCAAAGATCTGGGTCTTCGTCATCATTCTTTTTTGCTCGCCCAGGATAAGATCAATACTTGTCGAAACCAAACTAAACGATTTATGCTAATGAAAATGAAAAGCTCGTGAAAGTAACGAGAGGAAAAATGCTCGTGAAACTAACGAGAGGAAAACACAATAATAGAGAAAATAAAAAGTGGGTAAAGTCAAAGTAGGGTTGGGAGTTCCAGACTACCAACACAAACCCCAATACCCACCTACTATTATTTTATTCAAAGGGAGAGAAAACGGAAGAAGAAAATCTGTGGCGGTGGTCGGAGGCGGACGGAACTGCGACGGTGGTCGGGGCGGAAGAAGAGCGAGAGCAAACATGGAAGGTGACCAAAACCGCCGGCTCAAAGCTCCATTAGAGCTCCGCCCGGAGGCCGGCGGTGGAAGCCAAAGTTGAGCAGCAGAGAAAGGCGTTTGGTTTTAGAGAGAAAAGGGAGCCAACATTAGGGTTTGATTTTATTCATTTTAAAAAAAACCTAATAAATATAAAAAAAATTATATTTATTAATTACTTGGAAATTAATTAACCTTATTACAAGTTAATATATTTCATTTAATAAACAATATGAAACCATGAAACAACCTGTACATAATCATCATCACATGTCTACATATGCAGATTTCCTTTTGTGTACACTGCTAAGAGACTATGAATAATAGTCCCTCTGACCACTCAACCTTAATTTTAAAAATTCTGTGAAACATATATGAATTTAGGTCTTAATTAGATAATAAATACTCCGTATTACCTAAGATACCATAAAAGCTGGCTTTATTTATTTTTGAGTGGCTAAGAAATCATCCGTCATTGTATGACAAATTTGATCAAGAGAGCATTGATAAAAATTGAAATTGTGAACGTATAGTACAAGAAACATGTTCCACCCACTCAATCATACCTTTTTGGACAAGTTGTCTTTATTTATTATTATTATTATTTTGAGTGACAAAGAAAATCAGTAGTGTTTTCACAAAAAAAAAAAAAGAAAAAAAGAAAATCAGTAGTCACTACTGAAGGATGTGCACGGGATAAATCTCACATTGTGGCCATAGTTGACAAAGAATAAAATGATATATGTTGATTGTAGCTAATCGACTGAAACTAATAAGGCTAATAAGTTGTTCGCATAGAGAATTAATCAGTATACTATAGACTATAGTCAACATTGTAAACTGAACAACTAACATAAGATACATTTTTAATGTACTAACAAGAGTTAATTGATGAGTATAAATGATGAGTGTAAAAGAGGGTGTAATGTCGTTCCGTTGAGCATTGGGGCTATGGCACGTAATTGTATGAATTACTAGACACTAAAGTATATGAATTAATTATAATCCAAGCAACTAAAACTGAATGATGTGAATTAAAAGAAAGCAATTGATTAAAGGGTAAACTGTATGATAAGGTAATGGGCCAGATCAGGGGGATTGCAACCTTGATGTTCTAACAATCTCAAAATTAGGGAAAGAATAATTAATCCAGGGATTTATGGACAATGCACAAAAGAATTCAATTCAGCTACTTTCGTAATCAATAAACAGAATTAGGCTACAATTGCCCCATTGTCGTGATGCATCAATCATAACCTTAAGCACCTAAGCATTGTAAGCCCCCAAAATTACCCATATTCTCATAGTAGGAAAATTAGGTTGAAATTAGTAAGTCTCGAGGTCTCCATCCAACTTTCGTTGTAATGAATCTTTCTCCTGAACTAGCAATTAATTGTGGCCATCAATCAATAACAAGTAGAAAGAAATCCTCAAATCAACATAAACCATAGGTAAAAGATTCAATCCCTTTATGCAATAATCATAAATCGAACATCAATATTAACAAATGGCCCCCTAATCCAAACTCATAAGCGAATTACTCACGCATGATCGAAGTAAACACACCAAGGCAAGAATTAAAGATGGAAAACATAGCTGCAATATTAAAGAATAAAAAGGGAAAACTTTACTAACAATTCTTCAAAGTAATTCCAATCCGAACGATGATTCCAAGCTCGAAACCGAATTCAATGATGTAAATCTGTTGTATTCTATGCTATGGAAAACTCTAAAGAAGGGAAAAATTGCACTAAACTAAACTAGGGCTCGGAATACCCCCAAACATCAGAAAACGCGAAATAAATACTGGACAGCAGCCGGGTCACGGCCACCATCACGACCGGGATCAGGGTCGTGGTGTGACGTGGCTGGCTGCTTGTCCACGGTGGGCGTCACGGCTGACATCACGGCCGTGAGGCTGGTTGTGATGCGGCCCTTTGGTCCTCTTCTGACTTCTTTCGTGCTCCGTTGCTCCTTTTCGTTCCGGGGTAGATTCCTTATGTCTCGAAAACTGGTCCAAAATGATCGAAAATCCTTCCTTTGCTCCTCATTTGTGAATAAACTAAGATTGATCAAATATAACACACAAACGAGTCTTAAATGTATCAAGGTAAAGAAAATAAGCAACAAAACTCCTAAATCGTGGGGCAAATAAAGGTATAAAATCATATGTATCATTAATTTCATTTTTTGTCCTAGATTTATTGGTGACAATCCACTTTTAGTCATTTTTTATTAAAACATTCACTTTTGGTTATAGTATTATTGTGACATGATCATTTTTTTGTCCTTTATCAATAAATCAGTTTAAAATTTGTTAAATACAAGGACCTTTTGGTCTTCAATTATGAATGTTTTCAAAAAAAATAAACATAAAAAATATAGCGGTTCAACATATTTTGTATAAAAAAAATGAAATGTCATTGTATTTAACTATATTTAAACAATTTTGTTGCTGAAGGACTAAAATTGATCATGCCACGATAATACTAGGACCAAATGAGGATGTTATAATAGAAAATGACTAAAAGTAAATTACCACGTATAAATCTAGGACCAAAAGTGAAATTAACTCTACTAAAAATATATTTCAACACACTGAATATTCATTTTTAAAGATACACATTATTTATGTACTGAATATATTTTGTAGTAGACGAAATAATGAAGCTTTACTATACAAATAATATACTTTTAGTATATTTTAATATTTATTCATGGTCCGTATTATAATTTGTCTTAAAAGTCAAATTTGCAATATTATGATTAAAAGTTATCTTTATTTTCACAAGTATGATAGTGAGAGAGTAGATTAAATATTCATATGATTAAAATTAAATGGACGCGGCTCCCTTTTCTCTCTAAAACAAAAAGCTTTTTTCTGCTGCTCAACTTCGGCTTCCACCACCGGCCTCCGGCCGGAGCTCTAATGGAGCTTTGAGCCGGCAGTTTTGGTCACCTTCTACGTTTACTCTCGCTCTTCTTCCGCCCCGACCACCGTTGCAGCTCCGTCCGCCTCCGACCACCGCCACAGATCTTCTTCTTCCGTTTCCTTTCCCTTTGAATAAAATAATAGTAGGTAGGTATTGGGGTTTGTGTTGGTAGTCTTGAACTCCCAACCCTACTTTGGCTTTACCACTCTTTATTTTCTAGCTCTATTATTATGTTTTCCTCTCGTTACTTTCACGGGTTTTTTCGTCTCGTTACTTTCACGAGCTTTTCATTATCATTAGCATAAATCGTTTAGTTTGGTTTCGACAAGTGTTGATCTTATCATGGGCGAGCAAAAAAGAATGATGATGAAGACCCAGATCTTTGATGAAGCTTTAAGCTCCTTGAAGGAACATAGCTTCCTAGTTATGAAACAGTCTGCGATTCAAGTTTTCTATAGCATAGTTAGAAAAGTTGTTTCTATGTCTGACTGTAAGGAATGGTTTACCATTTCATTGATCGTTGATGTAAACGTTTTATGCTATGAATTAATGGAATAGCTACGTTTACCTTCAAAAAAAATGGACGCGGCGGACGCGGCTATTAAGTTCAACACGATTGAATATTATTTGATTATTTATTTAACGCTAACTTGTGGTGCAGAAATAAATTAAACAATTTAATTTAAGAAAATAAAAGAACACGAGAAATGCAACAACATATGGCATCAGTAATAAATGTTTGATATATTTGTTATAAACTGGCGCCGACCGTTGGAACACCACCTTAAAATCAACAAATTAAAAACTGGAGCCAGTCAGCCAGTCTTCAGATCACATATTTTTGGTGAGCTTTGGATGGTGTTTAACGAATGACACTAAGATTGGGGAATGGATGACAATTCACAAATGTATATGTGACAGATTGGATGATTTTAGACAGATTAAAAGTAGGCTTTAGCGATAGGGATGAATAGTCGATAAATTACTTGTAATTTCATAGGTACTCTAAAAAATAATGTTTTCAACCAGTTCAATATAAGACTTGATTTGCTTTCCTTGTGCGCGGAAAAAAAATTTATATGCTATACAATTTAATATCCTTCTAAAAGGGAATGACATATATACTAGTGTGACTTTCCATTTTAATGTGAGGCAAAAACTTCTTCCAAGTCATTCCACCTCCATTTTTTTCAACTCAAATTGATCTACTTTAAGAATCAATTTCTCATTAACTCATTATCTATTTTGAGCGTAGAATATATTGTATCAATTTCTTTTTCTCACAGAAGTCGAATATACTTTGACCTGACCAAAATCAAAAGTGAACCCCACATATATTTATACCACAAAATAGTTACTTAAAATGTTTTTTTTTTGTTAAAAATTCACAACAAAAAGCAATCTATATTTTATTATTATATTTAGTACTCTCAAAGTGAACATGTGAGATAAAACTTAATATAATTTGTTAAAGCCAATAATATCTAATAAATTCAAATAAATAGACAATTTATACAAAATTAATTCAGAGTTTAAACTTTTCAATCACACTTAACAATTACGTAGTAATATGAATACATATATTACAAATCATTTATATAATGTATTAATAATACTCTACTTTTTTAAACAAGGTTCTAGGCATTTTATTATTAATAGCACTGTATTTACACCCATGCGATGCACGGAATGGGTTTGTTATAATATATTAAGAATATTTGAATGGATATACAATTATTTAAATTATAACATCAAATATTATATAGTGCAAGTGAAGATATGAGTTGGGTCATTTATGTTTGTTGATGTTACCATTGTTTGAATTCGAGTAAATAATTGCTCAAATTAATAGCTAATGTGTACATGTAGGCATGCGGTGTTGTAACTTTAGAAATTTTATATATCATTGTTATGAATTTTTAGAAATTGGCCCAATGTGCTCGTTCTCTGTCAACTTATTTATAGTAATGGATTGCTATCCTAATTCATTTGTATAGATGATATATTTTTTGTTTAGATATATAGCAACTTTATCATTTTGAAAAAAAAGACATAATATCATTGATTATATTTACACATTATTGAAAACCTCTTTGTAGACGACATTGGAAGTCGCAACACAATTTTGTCCATTCCACTAACACCTTCAGGCCATTAGAATGACTGATTCGGGAGAAAGCCACATACAATTGATCGTGACTAAAGATCGATTTTTTTAGCAATAACCCAATGTGAGTTAATGTTTGGCATTGAGTTTTGTTTATAGTCATGGCTTATGCAAGTATAACGGGAATTGTTTACAAAATAGACAATTTATACAAAATTAATTCAGAGTTTAAACTTTTCAATCACACTTAACAATTACGTAGTAATATGAATACATATATTACAAATCATTTATATAATGTATTAATAATACTCTACTTTTTTAAACAAGGTTCTAGGCATTTTATTATTAATAGCATTATATTCGGACGGATTAAGAACTAGTTGAAATACAAATTATTTGATTTGCAATAAAATGTTACTTTGTAATCATTTATTATTTGCAAAATAAAAAATAAAAAAAAAATTATTGTTATCAGTGAATAGTGATTTTCAAAGTTAACGCCAACCGATTACCGGGTTCACTTTAATTTGACCTAATCAATAATAACACAAGCTTTAGCCTTACCAAAAATGGGCTTTCGACGTTCTTTCTTGGCAACCACATCCATTGGTTGTTGGATTTGGTGGGCCCTCTTCTTAATCCATAACAGGAGAGTAGCCACCGTCTTTCTACCATCATTATTGCATGGACCATGGTCCACACAGCTATATGGACCATGGTCCATGCAATAATTTGCCGTCTTTCTAAGGGTGAAAAAGCGTGGGCCATATTAAGCTGTAAATCCCATAATGGGCCATGAAGGGAAATGTGGGCCTAAACAACACGTTACGTTCTTGCTATATAAATGTCATCCACAATGTTTCTATGGCCACAGAATATTTATATTATATTCGCGAGTCGTTCAGGGACAGTTATGCCATTGATCTGGGTCTATCTTGCAATGTGGACCTATGTCAAAATACATAATTTACATACTGAATATTCAGTGTATAAATTATGTATTTTTTTATTCGAGTCCACAAAATAATTTACCGTCGTTCAGTTAGTTCTCAACTTCATCACTTTTGATTATTTTTTAGCCTTTGGTTCTCCTAGCGACCCCCGTGTCTTTAGTGGGAATCAAAATCTCACCCTGCCGTTGGACCAAGACTTCAGTGATGACCCTTGAATTGAAAATGGTATTTTTTTTTAATATGATACTACTTATAATCGTAAAATGTACTAATTTCAATCACCACATAAATGATTACAATTAAAATATTCAATAGTTAGGCAACCAAATCAAATCGATTTTGAACTCAATGATTTTTTTTATATTTTTTATTTTAAAAACATACTCGTTATATATAATCAGGAGAGTGAAATTGATTTAACATTTAAAGGAAAAACTAATTGACTCACATCCGATATGGTACATTGCATTTATTTCTCTTGGCTAAGATTTGTAAGTATATGCATATGTATAACGTGGTCATGATATGATCATCCCTAAACCACCAAAAATTAAGGAAGAAATTGATGTTTGAGGCTGGAAATTAAACAAATGCATGTTCTATGAGTTGGCGTTTTGCTTAGGGTGTTTGCATGCATGTGTTGGAGGGGACCATCGTCCATGCATGCATGGTGCCTAAATAGCCACATTGTATTCCATTCCTAGGGTTTGTCTCACAACGTAACTCGCAACTTACTGCGGGCCACCACTTTATAACCCAACAAAAAACATATGAAAAATCATTTAATTAAGTGAAACAAAGGAAACGTTAAACAACATAATGATATGTACGGATTTTCTTTTGGAGGTAATTTCTCATAAGGCGGGAATTTGTTTACTTTATATTTTTTTGAAAGGTAATTGAGAAATATAATGTATTAACAAATATTCAAGAGATTACTAATAACAAGACAGATCAGAGGATTTTAAATTGTAACCTAACCCCAAACAAGGACAAATTATATTATTGATCAAGGGCCAAAAACCATATGGTTAAGCGGCATGAAGTGACTCTCCCAATTAGAGGTCATGTGTTTGAGGCTTAGTGGGGGCCAACACGTAATTTTTATAGGTACAAAATGTATCAATGACAGATACATAATTTTTATATCAAGGTTCACAATGCAAAACAATACAAATTACAATCCTTAATAATGAGACCGCATCATAAGAAAAATCATGTGAAGGGTAAATGGGTAATGCCCCTTGAAGGAGAAGACAATCCATTTCAAGAAAAATCGAAGGATAATATTGACCTTTGATCCCATAAATTGCCTATTTTCAAGTCAACGCTTTAACGTAAGTGCAATGGGTAGCATAGAACACTATGAGCATGTATGCACCTCTTCAATGTAAATATTCATATTAAAAATAAAATAGAAAAAAAAACATTAATTATAATTGTTGAGCATGCAAGTGGTGCATGTGGAAGAGATACTTGTCCCTTGCATAAGTTAACAAAACCTTTGTTACATGTTGTGATGCACATTGCTTTTAAGATGATTGTTGCCTCAACAGACAGCCGTGCCATTCATAATTATTGAACCAACAATATTGCATGGATCTTATCATCCTACTCACATATGATAAGCACTTCTTAAAAAAAGAAAAAAAAAAATCAAAAAAACCTGCATTTTCCTCTCAATCCAAATTTATAAAATTCTATTAAAATTACAAATTTATACTACTTGATCATAACATTTTTAATAAGAATTACTATACTTTTATTTCTCTTTGTTGAGTGGAAGCTGGTGAGCGGCCAAGTCTGACAACATGTGGTTAGGAGATTGTTTGGTGGAGGTTTGAAGAATCAAATTCAGCACCCTACTTTTAAAAAATGCGGCAGTATAAAGAATAAAGTTGTGTCTCCCATACTAACTATACATTTTGGTGCAAGTGCATGATTCTAACCAACCAATAGAGTTAGTACCCTATTTGGTCTCTCGAGTATTAGGATTTCACCATTTTAGTCATCGACTCCAAACTTGCTTAATTTCATCCCCAACTATGTAATTGTTAACCAAAATGGTCATAATTATGACGATTTTGATTTGGACAATTAAATGACTATTATTTTAGGTAAAAATTATAATTGTTAACCAAAATGGTAAAGACCGACCGACCGTTTGCTCACCCCTAATTTCCATCCTATCTTCTAAGTTGAAATCTTATTATTTGGATCACATTCTTGAAACCCTAGGGTTTATAGAAAAGGAAACACTATAAAGCCTTCGACTATGATAAATTTCATTATAATATAGTGAATGTGATCGGTAATCTTCAATTAATGGAAAGAAATCATTGATTTTTTTTGTTTGTTTGCATTTTTGATAAGTAATTGCTCTCGGTGAATTCACACTTGGTGATCCCAGCCAAGATCGAGATTTTCCAAAATAAATCTATATATACTAAGGCTACTTTAAACAAGGGTCCATCTGTAAATAATAATTTGTAATCCGCATAATCAAAACTATAGATTATGCTAATTGAATATAATATGCATATTAACTCATATAAAACAAATAAATTGCAAAATAATACTCCATCTGTCCCATTTTACCTGTCCTATTTACTATTCATTGGTCAAACCAATTCTTTCTTCATTGCTTATTTTCTTTAGTAATTTTTTTTATTATTTTTAAATTTAATTTTTGTGTTTAAAAGTACTTTTAATGTAGTTTATAAATATATAAATTATATATATTAATGCTAAACTTAATATTATGAAAAATTGGATTAAAAATAACTTCAGTCAAGCCTCGTTAAACGAACCAGACAATCAAAATGGGACGGTGGTAATAGCAGTTAAGCATATGAGCATATTAATAAATTTGGTCGGAATAAATAAATAAACATAAGCCCCAAAAACAAATTATGGAAGAAGATTTTGATAAATTGGATTAATCCAAAAATTGGAAATACTAAGCCCAAAACTTAAATTAACCACCAACAAAACAATCCATCATTTTTAAATGAATTATGAACACAAATAATTTTCCTTTCAAAAAATGAACACAAATAATTTATAATTCGCATAATAAAAAAATTATATAGTATGCGAATATGACAAAATATGCATAAGAATTCATAAACTCATATTATCAAAATAAATTGCACAATAATAGCAATTTAGTATATGAGCATATTCAATAATAGAATTCAAATAATAATTTGAATAAGAGTATAATCTCAACATAAAAAAATGCCCAAATAATAATATAAATGGTATCATCTAGCCTAAGTTCCCTTCTTGATGACTGACGGATATGTGAATTCTTAAAAACGGACCAAAAATGAACACCTTATCTGATTTTGTATTGATATAATTTGAAGTACTTATTTTAAAAAATATACATTGGACATTATCATATTCGCGTAACTCGTGTGAAAAACTAGTAATTAAATAAAGGTCCAAAGACACATTATTAATTTGTGGCCTAGTAAATAAAGATCCAAAGACACATCATTAATTGTGGCCTGTAATGCTAGAAGAATAGAAATGGGCATAAGATTAATGTATTTGCCCCAATTAATATGTAGCATATCCATCTGATATAAAAGAAATGTGACCCAATAAATTTGTTTTAGCATAAAATCCATCTTTAATGTACACTGTACATTGCCCTAATCAGGCGAGAGGATATATATAAAGATAAAACGCAGGGCGAGAGGATATATACAAAGATAAAAGATCAGGACGAAACGCAATCGATTGCACAACTTATTGCCGCTGGACACCATCCACATCATCGCCTTCCGAAGCACAAACACCGTCCCATCGCCGCCGTAACGCCGATCGACTCGCAGATCACACCAGGTTTTTATTTTGATTTTTTTATTATTATTTACAATTGTTGGTATATATATATATATATATATATATAACAAAGCACTTCTCGTTGGATTCTCGTCACAGCAACAGCGCCCTCCTCTCGTCGCAGCAACAGCGCCCTCCGTTCTCTGAGGTAATCTCTCATCCCTCCCTACTTTTGCTGGGTTTTGTAATGAAATGGATTAGTAAACTTGAAAACAATAGAGGAAATCATTGATTTTTGTTTGTTTGTTTGTTTGCATTTTTTATGACCGCAATTTCGGTAATCTTCAATTCCATTTGTTCTTTTTTTTTCAGTATCGCACGAAATGGCAGGCCAATATGCTTATTTTGCATGTTTTCAAAACCTCTATCGTGTTAAAATTAAAATTCCTTCCTCTCCTTCATCGTGCGAAGAAGAAGTCAAGCTTGAGCTTGTAGCTTCCGATCTTCCATACTTTATGGCACTCTTCAATCATGGACATACTCTGTATGCTGTTGGTGGCGTAGACGGCGTAGACCTATATACAGAATCATATAGGCGCCAGAGGTTGATTTTTGACTTTGATCCCAGTAGGTTCCCCCAATTACCTATCGAAAATCCTGACAGTCTCACCGGTCGATTTTCAATCCATGGAGTGTCCTCGTGTGATTCGAGGAGATGATGACCGAATTTACCTACTCTCGAAGAACCATAGTTGCTTTAAGCCTATACTCGAGGGGCAATTCTGTTTCCAGTCTTTTGATTTCGTCAAAGATTGCTTTGAAACCCTTCCACCCCCTCCTCTCGCACCTGATCATGCCTTAGATTTAGATCGCACCTTAGATCGCTTCTTCACACTGGGCCACTTTGTTCTTAGGGGATATCTATATTTGCTCATTAGTAACCCACTGAGTTCCAAATACCCTAAGAGTGCCTTTACTTTCAACATCAAATCCTCAAAATGGGAGGAGAAGTCTTTGCTAGCCCAATTTGAAGAGAAGGAAATTCCTCCTCCCTTTGGTCACAATGGTGACATAGGGCTTTCAGATGAATTTTCTGAAAATATTCTGATGGATTCTGGTTGCCTATTGTTATACTGAGCTTTATGCATATTGTGTCAAGATTCATGCGGAAGGTGTTCTTGAGTTCATATCTTACCGGGCTATAAATGAAATTCATTGTGTTGGAGAGGATGGGGATGGCTTAAAATGTGATCTGACACAACTAGCTGACCTGGGAGGTGACAAATTTTGTGTGGTTACTGGTTCCCATGCGATAGATGTCTTAATCTACGTGTTCGAAATAAATTTTGATCTTGAATATCACATTCAATCCTCCCGAAGTAGAGTTGGAGCCTCCTCAGGAATCCTTTACTACAAGAAATTCCAGCCTGGGAGTAATATTCAATCTTTTTGTATTGTGTAAGTACACCCCGGTCTCATTTTTCTGTTTCATATATGCTTCTACTCGTGTGATAAATATTCATTTGCTTACTTTTTATCTATTTATTTCCAGCTCTGCCCCTCCAGCAATTGAAGACCAAGACAGGGTGGAGAACACAACTAAAAGGGAGAGAAGTGGGGATGAAACCGTGCATAAGGCCAAGTTCCTCCGTTCTTTATGAGTGGTATTCTCCTATTTTGGGTGTTTAATGAACAAAACTGCAATCCATCCTATCTTCTTGGAGACTTCAATGGTAGCTTAGGTATTTTTTAGGGTGTTTAAGTGAACAGAACTGCAAACTATCTTATCATCTTGGAGACTTCAATGGTAGCTTAGGTATTGTTATAAGTAGGAATTGTGTGTATGTTGATTTTGGTTGTGCATAAAATTACTGAATCTTTTGTTTCAGATGATAAGATGTTTTAGGTATTGACCCTAAAATATACCTTGATATTTCAAAATTTCATTCCTGCCCCTTGTTATTATTATATATATGTATTTGTGCATTTACTTGTAAGCTAGTGATCTTATCAAAATTGTTGTCTATATTAAACCTGAACAAGTTGACTTTTACATGCTGGACTTTGAGCGAGTTCCGAGATTCTTGATGGGTATTCTCATTATTGGCCACTTTGTTGACTTCAATATTTGCTGCATTATGTAGTCCTTGCTCAAAAGGTGTTTACAACTATTCTATTCTTGTGACTTCATTGTCTTTCCTTGCAGGTGTGTTGTTTGATGTGGGCATGGCCATGCTTGGTGCCTTGGACCGACCATCTTTTTAATTCAGCTTTAGTTGTGAATGGCCAGAAGTTTACTTTTTTGGGTTTATGTACATATTCATAAGCTTTTTTATTGAACCATGAATTTGTAGTTATATGCCTTGGCACAGAAACTTAACTGCCAACTATTGTTTTGTTTCTACCTTTTACAACACAAGGCAAATTATATGGGGGATGAATCTGTTCTGGAGCTTATGGAATGCTAAAAAGTTAATTTAGCTGTTCATTATGTATAGAGAAATGGTGCATATTTACTCTTAACAGTATATTATATTTTACATATATGCCCCATCTATATGTGGATGCATTGATCTGATCTATTCCAATGATATTAATTTTCTAGTCTTAGGAAATTTAGATTTTATTGACACTATGAATTTGGCACTGATGATGGAGTCCAGAAGCAACATGAGAAAGCCCCTGTTTTCCCTTTAGTATCTAAGGAGGAGGGAATGGATGTACAAAGAAAGCTGGTTCTAGTTTTGTTAAATTTGCAGAAGATAGATATGAAAAGAAAGGATCAATTCTTCAAGGAACAACAGAAATGAAATGGGCTGGAAAGCTAGTGATTGTAGTGGAAGTTGGAATGAAGGACATCTAAAGCAGATAGATGGATGGAACAATACAAATCACTCTGATCTGAGGATTCTTTTTAATTCTGCTTTAGTTGTCCTGTCCATGTTGAAACCACAAGTTTAGTTTTTTAATTGGGTTTATGGAACAAAGCTTATTAGATGCTGCTAATTACTCCCATCCATATCACTTTTACTTCCAACCTGCTTTCTTCATCCCACACTTACCACACTACCTACTTCTATGATAATTGTATGTAAACCTTAATTCGAAACTTGACTTCCAATTTGATGCCTTTATTTAAGGCAACGCTTTACTGCTATATTAATATTATCACACACCAATCCTTAATTACTTATACTTACTTTTGGTAAACCCGATAGTTGTCATTCTTCAAGTAGTTGAAATTTATATTACTATATTACTGAAAAGAGTTAGTGAGTGCCAAAGACCTTGTGGTCTAGTGGCACCCGGTGTCCCGATTTACACTCCCACATGGATGATGGGAGTGGGTTCGAGCCTCAGTGGAGGCAACTGTGCCTGCCCTGTAATGGGGCGGGTTAGGGTTGTAGAAGCCCTATTAAAAAAAAATTAATTATATATGTTACAGGCAGTACATATGATATATTTAATATAATTTGATACATTTTATAAGTTATTAATTTATTAATTTTGACACTTATTAAGTAGTTGATGTAGCAAAGTATGTATTTTAAAGATAATATATAATTGAAGTTTATCTTGGATAAAGTAATATTCCTTCTAGTTTTTTACACGCCACAACTTTAAACAACATTGTAGTATTTAAAACCTAACCCTAAACCCTCAAGAGTTAAGATCTTGGACAAAGAACGAAGTGAGAGGAATATTGTGTTGGGGAAAAATGATACTGCAACAATGTTTAAAGTTGTGACATGAGAAATGTTCACAGCCTTTTAGAACAATTTTGTTGGTGTCTAGGTTTAAGGTATAAAGAAAAACGTTGTTCTCCAAAATTACACAATTATTCTATAGTAACATCCACTCGTTAACTATAGTTGGAATGTGCTAAGAAAAACTATGTTGTTCAATGTTACACATCTATTCTATAGTAAGGTTCACTCGTTAACTATAGTTTGAATGTGTTAAGAAAGACGTAGTTTCTTAAGGTTACACAATTATTTTATAGTAATATCCACTCGCTAACTATAGTTGGAATGTGCTAAGAAAAATTATGTTTTCCAGTGTTACACATCTATTCTATAGTAAGGTTCGATTGACTCATTAACTATAGTTTGAATGTGTTAAGAAAGACATTTCTCAAGGTTACACAACTATTTTATAGTAACATTCACTCACTAATTATAGTTGGAATGTGCTAATTAACTACTCGGATACTATGGATAAAGGAAGGGAGAAGACGGATAATGTTCATGGCAATTGCACTTTCATCAATAGTTCAAGAGTCTATTTGGCCATTATCCTAAAAATGGTACTTTTGATCTCTCAATTTTAAGGGTGTAGTGGACTTAGTTATCTAAGTTGAAGTTATAGATTTGGAAGAAACTTATGTGTTTTGTCACAATAGTTTGTCTATTAGAGGAAAATATAAGAGAGAAGAAAAAAAAAACTAAGGTGAATTTCCATGTTTAGTTATGAGAAATCATAATTTGAGATAAAAATTAATTATTTTTAATAATTTTGTTTCAATAGAAGGAAAATGTACTACATTAATAATTGAAAGATCAAAATTAGAAGTGATTATAATAAGGATATTAAGTCCACTTATACTCTTATAATTGGGACAAAAAATGTCCTTCTCTTGTACTTAAATTGACGACATTGTCAAAGATCAAAATTAGAAGTGATTATAATAAAGATATTAAGTCCTACTTATACTCCTTTCAAAAAAAAAAAATCCTACTTATAATCTTATAATTGGAACGAAAAATGACATTTTTCTATACTATGACATTGTCAAATATTTTGCTTGAACTGTAGTGTAATTAACTCAAATGACGAAATAACTCTCTTAAATAAGAAGTCATGGATTCAAATCAGACAATATTGATTCAAAGGCCATTAAACTACACACAAAACTACAATTAAACTATTCAACTCACAAGCTAGAACTTAGAAGTGGTTCCCCGCGCAGTAGATGTTGTACCAATCATTCCTCTTCTTGCGACGGCGAGATTTATATCGAGTACTTTTTCTCCGACGAAACGCGCCACGGGAATTTGTGTAGACTCACTCAATCATCTGCCACCGCCACGCTCGACGACCTCCGGCGAAGAGAAGAGAAGAGATGGCTCTCCACCAGCCCTACGACCCTTACTTCCGCCCCCAACCACTGCCCCTTCCAGATTACGCCTACACCGTCGGTAATAAAAACGAACGCGATATGATTCGAACCCTATTCGTCTCCGGCCTCCCTGACGACGTTAAAGCTCGTGAAATTCACAACCTCTTCTGCCGCCGCCCCGGCTTCGAGTCTTGTCAGCTCAAGTACACCGGTCGCGGAGATCAGGTTTTATTCTTCTTCTATCTCTCTCTCTCTCCCTCTTTACTCGATAATGAAGAAATTTTATGCAGAGTATAGTATTCATCATTGTTAGTTCTCTATAATTTAGCATTATTTTCTCGGTAATTACCATAACACGGGCTTGGAATTTAGTAAAATGATCGCACATTTGTAAGTATTAATTCATTTTTTCATCTAATGAACATGTTTGTGGTAATCTCGCTGTAAGATCTTGTTTCCTATATGTTCTATAGAGTCTGTGAGTTGCTGGCATTCATAAATTGCAAATGTGTATTCTAGTGGTAAATCAAGATTTAACTTGATTGTAACTTGTAAGAGTCACCTTGTGTATGGGAATAGTTAGCAGGTACAGTTTGATATTTATGCAACAAATGGAAATGTGGTGTGCAAGGAATGCTGTGATAATTATGTACCAGAAGACCTCATTCATTTTACCAATAAACTGATGAGATTCATTGATTAAGAATTTTGCTAGGATGCTGTCAACCTGTGCTTAAAGAGGGTGCCTTGTCCTACCGTATGTAACCTTTGTGCTAAGTCCCCGGAGACTGTTGATCACCTGCTAATCCATTGTGAGTTCGCAAAGAAATGCTGGAGAAACTTTCAGACTCTTTCTACACATGAGGATTCTCATTTAAAGGATTGGATCATCGAAAATATGAATATTATGGAACAATCCTTGTTCTGTCAGTTGCTTGTCACATGCTGGAAGATCTGGGAAGTTCGTAATCAAAAGCTGTGGAACAATCAGTCGGCTCACCCACGAACAGTGGTAGACAGTGCTAGATCTTTTCTGGAAGCTTGGAGTACGGTGCAGAAACCCAATCATTCACCAAGATCACATTCTGCTCATGAAAGATGGAAAAATCCCCCAGAAGGTCGACTTAAACTTAATGTTGACGCTGCTATTAATTCTAACTTTAAAGCTACAGGTTTGGGCTGCATTCTACGTAACTCTTTTGGGGAATTTGTGGCTGCTAGAGGTCAAAACTGGTTAGGGTGCTATCAACCTAAATTGGCAGAAGCTATCTCTGTGAGAGAAGCTTTGAAATGGCTAAAGGAGAGGAATTTTGACAATGTCATAGTGGAAACTGATGCACTTCTTGTCATACAAGGATTGAAAGACTCTGATTTTAATTCTTCTTTTGGCTTAATCCTTGAAGACATTCGTAAACTAGCTAGTGTTTTTAATTGTATTAGCTTTGTGTTTGTCAAACGATCTGCGAATACAGTGGCCCATAAGTTAGCTAGGGAAGCTGTGTTCTATGCTGATTGTAGGGAGTGATTCGGTTCGGCCCCTCCGTCTATTTCTGATGTAATTCTGCTGGATATTCCTATTAAGTAATGCATGTTTGCTTTCAAAAAAAAAAAAAAAAAGAATTTTGCTAGGATAATTGCAAGTGAAGGATTCCATAGAGGATGGGCGTTATGAAGTTCATAGAGCTTACTAGTATGTAGAAGCAGCTGCTGAGAATAAGTGGAATTTAGGGAATGTTTACAGCTTACCACAGGCATCATGTCAGTTTCTAGAAATTAGAGATTCATAGTGTTTGCTTGTCATATTTGAACTCTGTAGGTGCAATCTAGTGAATTTTGGCCTCTTTTATTTTTATTTTTACTCCATCCTGCTTTTTAGTTTGTTATAGTATTTTAAATTGTTTCTTACAATTAATAAGAGGCTCAAGCCTGCATATCAGTTTTCCTTCATAAATAAAATTTCAGAAAAAAATGATCTCTTTAATCAGTTTCGTTTTTGTTTTTCTTTCTCCCCCATATAAACTGTACCCTGCAACTCTCTCTCTCTCTCTCTCTCTCTCTTTTTAGGCGGAAAAACAGTGTGTATGAATTGTAGTAACACTTATTTGTGCACTTTGCAGGTTGTTGCATTTGCCACCTTTGTAGATCATCCAACAGCAATGGCAGCATTGCACTCGTTAAATGTGAGATTGTCAAGCATGATTTATCTCTTACTTTATTTACATCTCTGGATAGAAAATTCTATATATAGAGAACAACATTTTTAGTTGTAATAGTTATTTTCATCTCTAGTTGTTTGGCATGCATAAGTTTGGTCCTCAATTACCACTGGAAGTTGCTGATTTAGTCCTGCTCCTAACGGAATCTGGTATCCCCATTCCCCAGACTAAGGAAAGTCTATCACTGTAGCCATACAGCAAACACACGCGGGAATGTCTATTAACTGCAATGTTGTAGAAGGCGCTAGGCGGTAGTCGGGCGCCTAGCCGCCTCGCGGGCAACTATTAACTTACGGTTTTCCTAGTTTTTGTTTGGAGTTAACAGATTATGCTAGGTGGGACTGTGGGAGAGACCAAATTAGCAACTTCCGGTGATAACTAAGGACCAAATGCATGCACGTCAAATAGCTAGTGACGAAAATAACTATTACGGAGTATGTTGTAACTAAGGGAATGTCTATTCTCCCTTTATATTTTTTCATTGTGTGGAAGGGCGTGGTTTGTCTTGCAATATGGTCAGGCAGGACTATTCAGTGCAATTAAACTGATCCACTAGTTTAGATTCTGTACACCACCCACTGCGTGCACATAACTGTGCTGGGGTGCAGATAGCTTGTTAACTTATATTCCATAGCCATCTTTCCATTTTAATCAGTCTCCTGTTGTATAGATGTTATGGCACTATCCTATCCGTCATAGAATTAAATACTTTCTCTTTGTTGAGATGGCAACCACTAGTATCTTGCCTTTGTTCTTACTCCTACATATATATGTTTCATTGTCTCCATGGTCCTTTGTATTTACAGGGTGTGAAATTTGATCCTCAAACAGGATCCACTTTGCACATTGAACTTGCTAGATCAAATTCCAGGAGGACAAAAAGACCAGGTGAATATATTATACGGAGTATTACTTATCAGTGTCACTGGGCAATAAGAGGTGGGTTGAAAATTGAAATGCTGCTGTTGAGTGTGTCTAATGGATTGTTGCTGTTATTCACAGGGAGTGGGCCCTATGTTGTTATTGATAACAGATCTAAATCCAATACAGATGCCAAAGGCACTTCAAGTGATGAAGGTAAGCTGATATAGTTTAATGGAAAATTACATGTTGGCTCTTCCCTAGACCACCTACCCAATCTCCCACATACTGCTTTTTCATTTCCCTTCACCACTTCTGGTTGGTGCAAGTGTTGAACACAAAAGTCCAAAGAAACTTTTCCCTTTAAGTAAGTTTGGTAGAGAGCTTAATTTTCAAATAATGCTTATTGTATAAATAACACATACGGTTACAATATGATTTGTTTTGCCATTCGTCTTATTCTGTATGTAAAGCTGATAAACTCATAAACACAATCTGCAGATTCAAATGATAGTGATTCTGATGACCCATCAAGATCCAATGATCCTGATTCTGGCAACAATGATGATTCGTCTGAGAAGAGGTTGAAACCACTTAAAGCACAAAATTACTGCTCACTTAGAATATCAAGTGTTATGAATATTAGCAAATATGATGTTTCTATGAGTCAATATTTATTTAAATTTGAACACTAACAGTACTGTCTGGCATTGACCAGTGGTGAGAAAGTGGGTGATGGTGATAATGTTTTAGCTGCACAAAGTGTAAGTTTGTGATTAGCTGTCCTTAATATCAAACACACACACACACACACACACAAAGTTGAATGCATATATATTCCATTGCAACAGCATATCAAAAAGTTAGTGGGTATTGCAGGAACAGACTGAGAAGATAGGAGACGGTACTCATCCATGTTCCACTTTATTTATTGCCAATCTCGGGCCCAACTGTACTGAAGATGAACTTAGGCAAATTCTTTCACAGTAAGTTTCTTCAAAAATCTTACTTATGAAACTATGAACTTTGTGTTGGTAATTATAGGCTAACTTCTTATACTGACTCCTTATGAAATCTCATATTTGGTTCTTGGTTACCCATTTTTGGTTATAATATCCTTATAGGGTAATTAATAGCACATGTTTGTTCTGTTACCAGGTACCCTAGATTCAACACCCTGAAGGTTCGTGCTAGAGGTGGAATGCCAGTTGCTTTTGCTGATTTTGAGGTACACTGCACTACGCTTAATTATACTGCTGATATCGAATTTCATTTTTCTTTTGGTCGCATTAGTGTATGCATCATATTTATTTTGACAGGGTGTTGAAGAAGCGACTCAGGTCATGAATGCACTTCAAGGAAGCTCATTGCCTTCATCAGATCGGGGTGGCATGCATATAGAGTATCTCTCTCAACTTCTATGAACACACATTTGAGAATTACACTCTATCGATGCTGTTACTAAGGATAAACTTTTGTTTTGTTTTGGCAGATATGCTAGATCTAAAATGAGGAAGCCTTGAATCACATTATGGTAAAAATACTCATATTCTGGTGTCCATTAGCTATGACTTCAATGCTCACATAGATTTAGTCCCTAAATCAAAGCCTTTTCTATGATGATGAGTGTCAAGTATGAAACAATGGATTTTTGCCAAAGTATTTCACCAAGAACTGATCTAAGCCACCCAGTTAATTTATGCTATCACTTCATTATCAAGTACAACATGAAAGATGATATCAGTTCCTTAAGTGGTTTTTTTAAACCTAGCTCCACCATAATAGAATTAAAGGATAAAAAAAAGCCACTTTGCATATGATTAAGAGACAAAAATAACAACAATATAACAGAGAGACCAACAAAAGAATTATTTTGTTATAATATGTGATCATACTCGTATGTACAATGATGAAGATTGACCTTAAATATGTAGGCCGAGTCCTATCAATTTAGTATGTACTATGTTGTACTGGATGTCTCCTACAATATTCATCTCCACGCACTGTGGGATGCATATATATCCTCCTTAACAGTGGTCCATTTGATGCATATATATTATATATGCAGCTACTGTGTATTTAGTCTTGGCAGTTGGCAGCACTAAAGGGCATGTCGGAATTGCCCGTTAGAGTGATGCCTGAAATTATTGGCTATTTTTCTGGTTTGAAAAAGCAGAGATGAGTGTTCAAGAAGCTTTTCCCGATGGGGGCTGATTTTAACCTTGGATCCTAAAATGTCGTGCATGTAAAGCAGATAGATGGACATGGCTCGGAAGCTAAGCTGGTGGATGGATGATCTGAGGATGGTAAGAATGGACCCTAGCTGCAGGTGCCCTGGACCGACCATCTTTTTAGTTGTCCTGTCCATGTTGAAACCACAAGTTTAGTTTTTTAACCAATTAATTAATTGGGTTTATGGAACAAAGCTTATTAGATGCTGCTAATTACTCCCATCCGTATCACTTTTACTTCCAACCTGCTTTCTTCATCCCAGACTTACCACACTACCTACTTCTATGATAATTGTATGTAAACCTTAATTGGAAACTTGACTTCCAATTTGATGCCTTTATTTAAGGAGGCTTTACTGCTATATTAATATTAATCCTTAATTACTTATACTTACTTTTGGTAAACCCGATACTTGTAATGACTTAAGTAACATATGAAACTATCGTGTGGTTTTGTTTTCAAAAAAAAAAAAAAAAAAAAAAAAAAA
>NC_044926.1:6186577-6218889 GCF_003576645.1 Ipomoea triloba | reverse complement strand
AAAAAAAAAAAAAAAAAAAAAAAACTTATAAGACCATAAATCTCTAAACAATTTAGTCTTCCAACATGGTTGGGTTAGAGACCGTGGCATGAGGTATTTTGGTCGTTGGAACAAAAGAATCCCTTTTATCCTGCAGCCATGGGCAGTGATTCCAACGTAGCTCATCTATCGGGGATCACATATTTTAATTTATTATCACAAGCAACTATGCGCACTTGGGAGTGTTATGCTATGACAGGCTAAATTAATACTGTAACATTCTAAATAATTAATGAACTAAATTTGTTATTTTCAAAAAAGAAAAAGAACTAAATTTGTTCAAACATTCTAAATAATTAATGAACTAAATTTATTATTTTCAAAAAAGAAAAAGAACTAAATTTGTTCAGATTAAAAGATATAGACCAAATAATGTAATTTTTTAACATAAAAAATATAATTTGTAGAGTTTACTTATTCTTTTTTAATTTTGAATTAATATTAATTTTTGAAGCCAAAAAACTTTCATTCATTACGTAATAGGGAACTCAAAGGTACATGAGGTTCAAAACTCCAATACCTAGAGTCTCTATACATCAATGTGGATTTGGCCAAATCATGGGCATGAGTGTTCCAGTCCGTATCTTATGGACACATGATTAAGCGATGCCATAATAGACTTACATTCCTTTGCAAAGATACCAGCATAGGAACGGTCGTCCATCTGGCAATTTAAGCTATTGCACTCGTTCATGCAGTCCGACAGAATAGTAATCGGACCCCAGTCATGGCCACGAATCCAAGATAATGCCTCTTTTATTGCCCATAACTCTGCCAGGAATGGGTCCATACTACATGTTCCTGCACCCGCACAAGCTACCACATACTTGTTCGCGTTGTTCAGCATAATGGCCCCAAAACCCGCCATGCCATGATTTTAAAACAGGGCAACATCCACGAAACAACGCATTTTAGTGCCAATCTGACTAAGTTCGCATCTTGTTGTTGCATTAGTCCTTTCCTTCGTTGCCTGGACTTCTTTCTATGAGTTTAACCAGCTCAGAGCTTGGCGCCATACCCTTGTAGAGAATGTGAAAAGCTTGAATTATTAAGCTAAAGCCTATAAGCTATTTATACATGTACAGGGAGATAAAGTAGCTAACAAAACTAATTAACAATAAAGAACTATTCTGCAGGATGAAACTAATCAACAAATAAATGAAAATAAATAAAATCATTAATCCTTAATCCTTAACACGCCCCCGCAAGATGGAGGAGCCATCGGATACTCCAATCTTGGAACGAAAACGCAGAAAGAAGTCACGACCAAGCGGTTTTGTAAGGAGGTCTGCAACCTGATCCTTTGAGCTAATATGCTGAACACCCAAAGTGCCGTCCACGACACGCTCACGGACAAAAAAGTAGTCGAGCGCAAGATGTTTCATCCTCGAATGGAACACCGGGTTCTTCGCAACATACGTGGCCCCCATATTATCGCAATACAACAGTGGAGAACGTGGTAACACTATGCCCAACTCAAACAAAAGATTCCATACCCAGATTACCTCCGCAGTCGAACTCGCCAAAGCACGATACTCAGCCTCGGTTGAAGACCGTGAGACAGTTTTCTGACGAACGAATTTCCACGACACAACATTCGAACCAAGACAGATAACAAAACCAGTGGTAGAGCGACCGTCATCTCTACTACCTCCCCAATCAGAGTCTAAAAAAGCTGTCAGCAACAAACTGGAGCATGAACGTAACAACAAACCATGAAATAAAGTACCTTTTAGATACCGCAGCAACCGTTTAATGACACCCCAATGATATGCCTTTGGCGAGTGCATGCATTATGACAAGGAATTAACAGCATAAGCAACGTCTGGCCTAGTAACAGACAGGTACTGAAGCATTCCAATCAACCTACGAAAATCAGTCACATCAACCACAGGCTCCCCCTCGTGAATAGATATAGACGTCATAGTGGACATTGGAGTGGAAACAGGCTTTGCACCATCCATGTTATAGCGAGCGAGAATATCTGTAATGTACCTACTCTGGGAAAGAAAATAACCACCAGAGACTGGCACAACCTCAACACCAAGAAAATGATGTAGTGTGCCTAAATCCTCCAAAGAAAATTTTTGTGACAATATGTTTATAAACTGGTCAAGGAAAACATCATTATTGCCAGTGATAATTATATCATCCACGTAAACCATAAAATAAACAAGCACTCCACGAGTAGCATAAACGAACAAAGAAGCATCACTGACAGTTCTCTTAAAACCAAACTTAATTAGAAAAGATGATAGCTCAAGGTACCAAGCTCGCGGAGCTTGCTTTAGGCCATACAAGGCCTTTTTTAACTTACAGATGTAGCTAGGCTGAGTAGAATCAACAAAACCTGGAGGTTGCTCCATAAAAACCTCTTCACTCAATGTCCCATTTAAAAAGGCATTGTTAATGTCAAGCTGTCGTGTAGACCACCCTCGAGACAATGCAATTATAAGCACAATCCGGATAGTTACTGGTTTCATAACTGGACTGAAGGTCTCAAAGTAATCATAGCCAGACTCTTGTAAAAATCCCTTGGCTACTAAACGAGCCTTGAACTTGTCAACAGAACCGTCAGCGCGTCTTTTTACCCGAAACACCCATTTACATCCAATAATTTTTTGCCCAACATTTAGTACCAACTCCCATGTCCGATTTTGGATCAATGCCGTAAATTCAGCTTCCATCGCCTTACGCCAGAGTGGTTGCTTTAGAGCATGCGCAACCGTAGATGGTTCAACTGCACTAGGCATAGAGTGACTCGAAGTCACATTAACAAATGCATCATTGAAATATTTGGGATTCGGCCGTCGGGTTCTTTTTGGACGATCGCTAACTTGCGACGAGGTGCCAGTGGATGCAGCCTGTTGGTTACTAATTTGGGATGTGCCAGGAGCAGTCTTTGTCGGCATATTACTGACCTGTGGTATGCTAGAGACGGACTCCGCAGACTCAGCCGAGGAGGAAGCCGATTGTACATGGTCTCGGGAAGAGGTATGTGCACCATCCCCGAATGATGAAGCATTATCCTGCAAAATTACTGGACTCACAGGCACAACTGAGTTATTATGGGATTCCACATCACGATTAGCCGGAGTAAATGGAATAGAGGTTGAAGTCTGTATCGCTGGCAAATTAATAGGAATAAAAATTGGTGTGGTACTAGAGGAAACTGCAGGCAACTGGTTATTTGCATTAGACATAAGTATTTTCTGGTAAGGAAATTCAGACTCAACAAACGTGACATGGCACGAAATATAAATGCGATTCGTAATCGGCTCAAGACACTTATACGCAGATTGAGAAACAGAATAACCAATAAACACACATGGTGTTGACCGCGGTTTTAATTTTGAAGAGGCATAAGGTCTAAGCCATGGATAACAAAGGCACCCAAAACACTTTATTTTATCATAACTAGGGACTTTATGGAATAATTTTTGATATGGGGAAATATTATTAAGAACATTATGGAATAATTTTTGATATGGGGAAATATTATTAAGAACATGGGTTGGCATTCTATTTATGAGGAAAACATTATTAAGAACATGGGTTGGCATTCTATTTATGAGGAAAACAGCAGTTTGAAAAGCATACGTCCAGAACTTAATTGGTAAAGACACACGATGAAGCAGCGACAAACCTGTTTCAACAATATGCCTATGTCGCCGTTCCGCCGTACCATTACGCTCAGGAGTATGCGGAGGTGTTGTGTAATGGGATATACCAACCGACTTGAATATAGGAACTAGTTTGACGAACTCACCCCCATTATCTGAGAAGACGGATATGATTTGGTGACCAAAAAACTTTTCAACTAGAGCCTTGAATTGAGGAAAAATGAAAGCAACATCAGACTTCTTTTTAAGAGGATATAACCATACATATTTCGTAAAAAAATCTACGAAAATGACATAATAATAACAACCATCAATGGAAACATCCTTGGTTCCCCAAACATCTATATACAAAAGGTCAAGAGGTTTTGAGCTTTTTAGGGAATTCTGAGCAAATGGTAACTTATGACTCTTACTTACGCTACAAGACTCACAATGAAAAGAATTGACATTAGACAATTTATAGGGAAAATTAGTATTGCGAGCAGTAACACTGAGAACTTTATTGGACGGATGCCCCAAACGGTGATGCCACTCGGAGACACTAGTACGAGTAAGAGCATTAATCTGTGGGTGACACGGCATAGTGGCAGAATAAATATCATGCACGTTGTTTCCCTGCATCAGACACGCCCCCGTGCGAAGATCCTTGACATGAAAAAAATACGGGAAAAATTCAACAGAAACTGCGTTAGATTGACAAAGCTTAGAAACTGAAACCAAGTTGCGACGCAACTTAGGGACACAAAGAATATTTTTTAAGGATAAATTACGAGTAGGTGTAGGAAAAACAGTAGTGCCTGTGTGAGTAATTTGCAAACGATTACCATCTCCCAAATGGACTTCATCGGGGCCTCCATATTCAGAAAATGATGGCAAAGATGTTGCACTCGAGGTTGCATGATGTGAAGCACCTGTATCAAACAACCAGGACTGTTGTGGCACATTGTTGACCATTGAAGCATTCACCGATGGATTTGAAAAAGTAGACATCTGTTGATTCCCAATTGTAATACCATTTTCACGGAGAAACCTGGCCAGTTTGCGACATACTTTGACTTCATGCCCTTGCAGGTTACAAAAACGACATACCAGATTGTTACGGTAAAAACCACCTTGATTTTGACGGTTGCCAAGAAATCTTCTTTGGTTGTAATTCCCTCCTTGGTCACGATTGAAGGGCTGGCCATGTGGTCCACCATTAGACTGACTAGCTAATGGAGTTTGGCGTTGGGTAACATTGGCAGTAGCAAGGTGCGACTGTCTGGCCTCTTCAGCGTCCTTCAACATGCGCTCATGTTCAGTCAAAATATTATAAAGATCACCATAGGTGATTCCTGCTTTCTGGACACGAACAGCAGGGATTATGGAAGCATAGTCATCGCCAAGTTGATTTAACACATAGGCAATTAAATCATCATCATCAACCGGGCTTTGTGCAGCAGCAAGAGAGTCGGCGATTGAGCGCATATCCTGAAGGTACTCAACAATTGAGCGAGAACCTTTTGGATTTTTAGATAACTTGGTTTTAAGATAGATGACTCTACCCTTAGAGTCATTAGCATAGCTGGTCGCAAGTCTCGACCAAGCTTGATGTGCAGTGGCTGCGGACGAGATGAGAGGTTGGATTGAGTCGGAGCAACTCCCTAGGTGAGCACTGACTAAGATTTGGTCCTGTCGATACCAAGTAGTGTAAGCCGGATTCACAGTAATGCGAGCCATATCAGTGAATTGAGTAGGTGCTTCTTGTGTGCCATCAACATAGCCTAGGAGATCAAGGCCGATTAACGTGGACTTCACTTGTCGCTGCCAAACCGGGAAATTGGTGTCTGTCAACCGGATGGGGAAGTGGGTTGGGGCTGTTAAATGAACCAATGATGTGATTGTAGAAGCGGAAGCCATTGAAGGAAGGGAAAAAAAAATGGGATCTTTTAGAAAAATTCTCACTTAGAGAAATATGGCTCTGGATACCATGTAGAGAATGTGAAAAGCTTGAATTATTAAGCTAAAGCCTGTAAGCTATTTATACATGTACAGGGAGATAAAGTAGCTAACAAAACTAATTAACAATAAAGAACTATTCTGCAGGATGAAACTAATCAACAAACAAATGAAAATAAATAAAATCATTAATCCTTAATCCTTAACAACCCTATCTCCATTGAAAGGTTTGTTGTGCCAGACAAGCTTGTTCCTTGCGCACCAAATAGACTAAATGGTTACTGCTATTTTGCTCATGGTTTCTGTGTCAGCATTCTCCAAGCATGCTTCGATGAAGTTCTGTTTTTTTTTAATTGAATCAAAACAATAAATGTTTCAAATTCAAGAACGGGAAAATGCTTTGTGTGAAGCACATATCTATACATTTCAATGTTGCAAATCCGCGCCTAGGCGCTAGGCGGCACCCGAACGCGTCGAGGAAGGCCGGAATCGGCCTCCTCCGCGACTGGGTGGCTAGGCAGCCTAGGTTGCGCCTAGACGGCCGAAGAGTGAAGAGGCTGCAAACAATGAAACCGCTGGTGGTGATGGCCTCGACTCGTCTCGGACTTCCATTCCTGATAAAGTCAAAAAGATAAATAGAAAAAAATGAAAAAGAACATCATTATTGCACTAATGCACTTGATGGCAAACCGTGAATATCATACATAAGTAATAAGAGTTCATGAAAAATACGATTTACCGATAATAAAGCTCTATTGTCTGGGGTCCTCCCCGTCTTGTTTATTCATTCAAAGAGGAATAAACCAGAAGGTACCGTATTGAGCTCCATCAATTCATCCAAGAATGCCTTATTTCCAATAATGAATGTCATTGATATATATTTCCTATATATATATATATATATATATATATATATATATAACACAAATTGCAATTATTCTAGTAAAAATATATATGGTTATTTTAATAAAAATCATTGATTAGGACAATAAATTTTATGAAAAAATATATATAGTTAGTTAATAAAATCAATGATTTTTACTAAAATAATTATGAGATTAATTTTACAAAAATGTCCTTAAGTTTTTTTTTTGGNGGGGATTTTTCTAGACACTTCTATTATTATATATACATATAGATTATTATTTTCCGTGTGACTATTTTGTTAATATATGTACATAAATAAGGAATCCGTACAGGAATGGAATTGAATAAAATATTTCATTAATTTTCTTGTATAATAAGGAATGGAATCGTATTTTGAATATTTTGTCAATTTTAGCAATAAATAAGGAATGATAAGGAAGACTAGAATTTCTGATAAGTAATTATTTTCGATGCAGGGATAATATTTTTATATTAAATATTTAAATTATAAAATTAAAGATTAAATTATAAATAATCGAACAAACAAATAGATAAATATATAAAAATGAAACAACAAAAATATATATTATGATTCAATTAGTTAATATCAAAACAAACAAATAGATAAATATATAAAAATGAAACAACTGGGGTGGAACTTCATGAGGGCATGAGCAATGATATGAGCAAAAATCAAAGTTTATAAACAAAAAAAAATTGTAATTATATTACTACATAGTTGAAATTAAGGTAAACAACTAACAGTGAACTCTTTTATATAACAAATATAAATTCAAAAACTAAAAATAATAAAGAAAGATAGAAGAATTGAGAATCCAAGATCAAAGCCTAAAAAGAAACAACAAAAATATGTATTATGATTCAATTAGTTCATATTTTTTTTTTGAGCAAATTCAATTAGTTCATATAAAAACAAACAAATAGATAAATATATCAAAATGAAACAACTGGGTGGGAACTTCATGAATTATGATCAGATTGAAGCGATAAAACATAAGAAATGGATATATATATATATATATATATATATATATATATATATAAAGAACATATACCTCCACATCTTCCAACACAAATTCTAAGGTTTCTCCTTGGTTGTTCATAACTTCGTAAAGATGAATCAATCGTACTTTGATTGCTCACGCAGTACTGAAGGCGTTTATCTTATTTAGAAAAACAAAAATAGGGGCTACTGTATGTGTATGAAGCTAAAGTGGTTAGATGGAGTGGACGAAAGATGTGAAATTGGTTGCATGGTTGCATGATTTATATAGTGCTATGGAAATTTATTAGATAGAAATTTATTTGGAAAATTTTAAAAATGATTGATTAATAATAATTATTGATTATTGATTGATTAATATTAATAGTAATAATTACTCCTGCAATTATCTGATTATTATTATTATTATTATTATTATTAAGATTTAAGAATTAACAATTTGCAATTTGTCTTTATTAATAATAATCAATCCTGTTATTATTTTAAATCAATTTACCGTAATAATAATAATCACTCCTGTTATCATCCGATTATATTATTATTATTATTATTATTATTATTATTATTATTATTATTATTATTACAAATTAAGAATTAATAATTTGCAATATGCCTTTATTAATAATAATCAATCATGTTATTATTTTAAATCAATTTACCGTTTTTCACCGATTAACAATTATATGCCTTTTTTATAATGTACGTTAACATGCAATTTCTATTTTATTAAATCATTGCAATTTGCCTTTATTAAATCATTGCAATTTGTCAATGACCTTGTAGTCTAGTGGCACTCGGTGTCCCGATTAACACTTTCACATGGATGATGGAGTGGGTTTGAGCCTCACTCTCTATGCTTCAGTAGGTTGAGAAAATACAAAAAGAAAAAAAAACTACAGTTATTAACTGTTATAATGTAATAATAATCAATCATGTTATTATTTTAAATCAATTTTCCGTAATAATAATAATCACTCCTGTTATTATCGGATTATATTATTATTATTATTAAGAATTAATAATTTGAAATTTGCCTTTATTAATAATAATCAATCCTGATATTATTTTAAATCAATTTATCGTTTTTCACCTATTAAGAACTATTGCCTTTTTTATAATGTACGTTAGCATGAAATTTCTATTTTATTGTATGCAATTTGCCTTTATTAATAACTAGTATTTTCACCCGTGCGATGCACGAAATGGATTTGTAATAATATATTAAGAATATTTGGATCGATATATAATTATATAAATTATAACATCAAATATTATATAGTACAATTGAAGATATGTTTTGGATCGATTATGTTTTCTGATGCTATCATTGTTTGAAGTCCAACAAATAATTGCTTAATTAATAGCTAATGTGTTGATGTACGCATGCGGTGCTAGACTTTTAGAGATTTTATATATCATTGTTTAGGATTTTTATAAATAGGGCAAATATGTTCGTTCTATAGTAACTCAGTTATAGGAATCAATTGCTATTCTAACTCATATGTATGGAATATATATTTTTGTGTAGATATATAGCAATTTTTCCATCTTGAAAAAAAACATAGCATCACCGGTTGTATTTACACATTATTGAAAGCTCTTTGTAGACAATATTGGTAGTAGCAACACAATCTTCTCCATCCTCGTCTAGAACTAATTAACACTTTCAGGATATTAGGATGGGTGACTCGGGAGAAAGCCATGTACAATTGGCCGTGATTAAAACTGTTTTTTTAAGCAATAACCCAACGTGCGTTAGTGTTCGGCCCTGGCATTTGTTGATAGTCATGGCATATGCAAGCATCAATGTGAATTATTTATGCTGGAACTTGAAAGGTAATCTCGTATCAGAAAGAGTGAGAGACATTCAAGGGATAAGAACTTTGGTTCATTCATGTGTCCCATTAACTATTATTGTTTCAACAATATGATCTGTCAATCTTGTGATGAAGAGTCGCGTACCATTATAAAGACCAAGAGAATGGTCTATCTTCCGCAATAACATAACAGGTGCACTGACTTTTAATTAATGTCAATGAATAATTAAAAAAATCATACAATCTCAAACTATTTAAGAATTTAAGAGTGTGTAAATCTAATATATTTTCACAGTCTGGTTCTGCCTTACACAAAGAGTTACAACTTAAATATGTTCGTTCTTTAGCAATATTCATGTCGCACATGTACTAATTAATTTGATCAACGACATCTAACTAGAGTAATAGGGTAATCAGCTAAGTGATTGTTGGTGGACCGTAGAGCGTTGATATTCACTGGACAAATAACTGTTGAAAATTACAATTCAATGAATTGCAATTCCTCCGAAACTACATCCAACCAAACAGGCAGTTACAGGTCGTTTGGTTAGGAAGAGGGAATTAGGGGGGAAAAGAATTGTAATTCGGTGGAATTGCAATTCAATGAATAAAGTAGGAATTGAAATTATAATGTTTCGTATGCAGGAATAGGAGTACATGGAATTGAAAGGTAAGGAGCGACAAAATGACTAAAATGCCGTTATGTTGTAGTAGTAGTAGTAGTACCCTTATAGTGATAATAATTCTTTCAATAATAATAATAATAATAATAGTAATAATAATAATAATAATACTTTCAATAATAATAATAATAATAATTATTATAATAATAAGTATACTAATAATAATAATAATTCCTTCAAAAACAATAATAATAATAATAATAATAATAATAATAATAATAATAATAATAATAATAATAATTCTGTAAAAAAAAAAAGAATAATAATAATAATTTTTTTAAATTTTTTTAAAAAAAAAAAGAAGACAAAGGATATGGGAGGAGGGGCAAAATTGTCTTTACACCAACACAATTGCCCCTCCTCTCAACCGAATTACAATTCATGGGAGGTACCCCATGAATTGCAATTCACCATTTGGAGGGAATTGCAATTCCCTCTAACCAAACAGTGTAGTTTTGGAATTCACTGAATTGCAATTCATCCCAAACTACACTCAACCAAACAGGACATTATAGTATACAAAATCATTTGACAAAAAATGAACAATGGTCAATGGAATCCTACCGGCTTGTGACAAGAAAGTATAATTAAGGTGGAAGAAAAAAAAATGATAAAACCGAGTTTTCAGAATTTCAGGCGGCCAATCATACTGGAAATTTAACTAAAGACACCTTTAATTAGGTCGAGGCTCACCAACTGTGACCGTTGTTGGGTTCCTCTCCGATTTGGGTGTTTAGTATTTTATTACTGATGAAAATTTCAAACCTTTTACTCATTGCAATCATAATTATAATATATATAAGTTTTGACATTCATATGAATATAAGATACTATGCAAAAAACCTTATTAACATTTTTAAATGAGTTCATACTACAAATGGTCATCTGACTTTCATTTTTGACCACAAATGTTACAATTTTTGTTAAATATGTGTTAAATCTAGGGGTAATATCTTCAAATTAATTAATATTATTATGATTACTTCTTTTTTAGAATTATATGACAACATAATTAATTTCAAACATTAATAAACATTAAGTTAATAAATATAAAAACAAAATGGACTTGACAAATTACATAAATGAACAAATTAAACAAAAATCCATGATTAATGTTCACAATTTGTACTTGATTAATTATATTAATTCAACGGTGGCGGCCTTCAGTTATGTCCCAAACAAAATGTTTGATCGATTAATAAAGAGTGAAAACTATTAATCGGCCATGTATGAACAACTATGAAAATGATGGAAGCAAGGTTTTTGAAAAAAATTTCTTACATTTTAATCTGTTGGTTAAATTAAAACAGATAGCTCTAATATTATATCTTCATTTTGTACGCATAATTACGCGAATAAGGTTATTGTCTTTTTATTTATGAGTATTTATATTTGTTAACTGTTTCAATTATGCTTGTTCGTGAAAAATTCTAAATATTTTTATTTTATAACCATTATATATATCAATTTGACGATAATACCTCTAGATTTAACACCTATTTAACAGAAATTTTAATTAATGACTATTTGTGGTAAAAAAAAAAATGAAAGTCATAGGACCATTTGTGATCGAATTAAAAATCAATAACTAAAAGGAATACTACCCCAATAGTCAGATGACCATTTGTGGTATTAACTTTTTAAAATTTAATGTATAAACAATTTCGGCGTTTTATGAATGTCGTTAATTCTTTTTTGGGATGAAATAAAAATTATTGAAATTGCAGAAACGGTTGAATTTTTACACTAAATAATTTCTTAGAAGTGTAAAAAATTGAAAATCATCTTATCTCTGAAGTCTAAACTCATGGGTACACGGAGCTGCTTGAAGAATTTGGTAGAAATCAACAGTTCAACGGCGATGTGGAGCCCATACATAGCATAAGTGATACGCCAATATCAGCCGTTGGATGTTGTGTATCAGAGGGATGAGAGATCGCTATCCCACGTAGAAAGGAACATAACTCCACGTAAGAGAGAGGATTAATTCCATTGGCCATTTGCCCATGCCAGTTGTTGAGGTGGAAACATCTCTTTTGCGTAGCTACTTCCCTTTCATCTTCCTCACCACACGCGTGTATTTCACTCACATTTTGTCACCTTCTTTCTTTGTTTTTTTGTCACCTTCTTTCTTTCTTTCTTTCTTTCTTTTTTTTTTTCTTTTTTTTTTTTTGTTTTGTTTTGTTTTTTGTTTTTTTTTTTTTTTTTTTTGTTTTGTTTTGTTTTTTGTTTTGTTTTTTTTTTTGTTGAGAAAAATATGAAATTATTACTTGATGATATTTACGACATTAGAAATATTATGTGAAAAGTGTGATGAACTCGGCAAAAAATATATTGACAATATATAATATCATTTATAGAACAAAATATAATATCATTTTAAAACATATATGTTCATATGAGTAGCAATGAATACTTAATCCGGTAAATATAATTGTTTAAAAAATATTTTAACAATCATAGAACAAAATATAATGTCATTTATTGCTATAGACTTGGGAAAATAATAGGAATAAAAAGTCAAATAAACTTTTAAGTTAATATTTAGCACCCTAAGTTTTATATTTTTATTTTTAAACTCTAGTAATATCCCTTAATCCGGTAAATATATATGTTCATATGAGGTGTAAGGTAACCTATTTAGCATGTCATTGCTTATTTTAATATTATATTTTTTAATTTAAATTAAAAAAAAATTAAAAATAAAACAACCATTGACATATACTAATGACCGTTTCTATTTCTTTTATAAAAACAAACGTGATTGTCTAAAATAATAGTCCACATGCAATTAGAGGCCTAAATCTGGACCCTTTATGATGAAGATCGTTAGCCTTTGTCTTCCTTTAGAGCATTCATAATAGGGGTTATTTGAAGGTTTTTGAAATAGTAAATGGTGATATAGAAGAAAGGGGAGAGAGAATGAGTTTTGTTTTCTTGCAAAACTTAGTTTTTAGAATAATGTATTAAGGTTGGAGGAGAGAGAAATAATCAATGTTGTGCGCGACAGCAAACGCCTAATGACGAACGCATCCAAAATTTTTATTTTTATTTTTGTTTTTCTTTCCGTCAGAACATGCTGGTGCCCCCCCCCCCCCCCTTCCCCCCCCCCCCACCCCATTTCACTATTTCCTTTCTCTCTCCTAGGTGTCTCCTAAAAAACCTCAAAATACTAAAGCTTATATGGTTGCTCTTTTGTCTAATGTCTATAGAAGATAAAGGGAGACCTCCGCCAATTGTAGTCCGGCCATAGTTTTTTTTTTTTTTCAAATCTAGAATAGAATTATTTTTAAAAATTGAAAAAGATGAAATTAAATTTAGAAGGTGTACACTTGGATTCACGCCATTTTTAGAAAATTCATGTATACACAAGTAGACAAGTAGTGACATGCAAAATAAGTTACCTTAAGGCTCAACTAAACATCTTTAATTTGCTCGTTTAAAGGGGTACAGTTTGAATTTGAAATTAATTTTTTTTTCACTTATTGTCTCAATTACATTATTATACCTACTTGATGTCTTCTTTGACTGTCTCAACTTGGTTATTACTTTGAACATGAGTACGATAGATCGGTCTTATTTTGGTTCAGTTGTTTATTCTTGTAAGATGATTTTAATTATTGTGTCTTTCATTATATTCTTCGTACGGCGAATCAGCCAGCCCATGCTCTTATTAAAGCCACGGGACTCCCCCTAGGCCCCAGACTCTATTGTTTTAATTAATTGAAGTTTTTGGCTTTAAAAAAATGTCTTCTTTGCCGTTTTTTTTATAAATAAAAAAACAATATTAAAAAAATACACATGGTAGTTGTTAGTATTAGTTTTGAAAAATGGCGCCAAATTGTGATTGATTAGCACTCACTCGCAAATGAAAAGCGTGGGAATGTACAATAGGGGGAGTTGGTTATGAGGTTACATCTCATCTCATCTCATTTGCCATCTCACCCTTCTTCTGTCGGTTCACATTCCACTCTTTCTGTTTCTTCATCCACAATCCTCCCTCCCCTCCATTCACCTTCCATATATCTACTTCTTTTATATATATACGTACACATACAGAAACTCTTCATCTCAGATATAGAGAGAGAGATAGGAGATCTATTTACATACAATTAAGTTATAGCGAGCTGCAGTTATGGCTGATAAAAGTGACAAAATCAATCCAACAGCCAAGCTTCCTTCCGCCGCCGCCAATGGCGGCGCTAAGTCACAGCCTTACAATGCTCCTCGCCCCATGTACCGCCCAAAACCGCCGTCTCGCCGCCGCGGAAGCCGCAGCTGCGTCTGCTGCTGCTGTCTCTGGATCACGTTCCTCGTCATCACTCTCGTCCTCCTTGTGGCCGTCGCCGGCGCCGTTTTCTGGCTGATCTACCGCCCGCAGCGCCCCGATTTCGTCGTCGACTCCCTCCAGCTCTCCCAGCTCGCCCTCGCCTCCTCCGCGCTCACCTCCAAGTTCTCCGTCTCCCTCTCCGCCCGCAACCCTAACAACAAGGTCGAGTTCATCTACGATCCGATTTCCGTCTCCGTGTTCTCCGGAGACGCATCCATCGGATCCGGAACGATTTCCGGATTCGAACACGGCGCGAAGAACACTACCGCGCTGAAAACCACCGTTGCGGCCGCCGGGGAGACTCTCGACGCCGATCAGGTTTCGGCGATGAAATCAGCGATCAAAAACAAGAGCCGTTTCCCGGTGAAGATCACGCTGGATACTAAGGTTAAGGTTAAAGCCGGCGGGCTGAAAACGAAGAGAGTTGGTATCAGAGTAACTTGCGACGACATTCGCGTCGCTGCTCCGGCCAAAAAGTCGCCGTCGAAAGCCACCATTCCGAACGACAAGTGTAACGTTGATGTCAGGTTCAAGATCTGGAAATGGAACTTTTGAAGACGAGTTTTAATTTACATTTAAATCTACCAAAAAAAAAAAACGGGTTGATTTTTGTTCTACACAACACATGCACAATAATTCTTTTTTGTTAGAACAAAGAAGAATTTTGTTGCAATGATACACATACACATATACACACATGTAATTGGGTTTTGTGCAGTGTTTAGGATTTGAAGGTGTGATTCATGCTTTAGACAGTGTGCTCTAATTTGTGAAAAAAAGTTTGTACCAAATGCCGACGAATTAAACTGTCGCAAGACTCAACTTGGTTTGCTTCATTCAATTCCAACTTAATTTGCTATATTTTTTTAAAAAAAAATTTACATCCCTCTTACTTCAGTGTGTGAGGTTCGTAAGATGTCGTTTTTGTGTCACATTTGAAATTTTACCTACCATTCGTAAATGATACTTAATTTTTGTTTGGATAGAACGGAACTAAATATTAAAAGATTTACAAGGCTACACTAAGTATTTAAGTGCTTGGTTATGTGGAATAGAGCATTCTATAGTCATGATTACTTCGCTAAAAGACAACTTTTGCTCACACCCACGCATCACACAATGCACACACATAGACTACACAAAATACTTGGGAGAGATCTCGTGCATGCAGAGCAGCCACACGAGCATGAGTGCATGACTATTGGGACACTTGATCCCCACTAGGGGCTTTGTTCTACGCCCATACTCCTTTAATGCTCCACCTCCGATCCCAACTCTATTTCCTTCTGTTTATACTTCTCAATTTTACACCTCAATCACTAACTTTAGCCTTGTTTAGCAATCAGCAGATAGCGATTAGTATATAGTGGATTAAATTAGCAAGTTTGACAAGCGATTGATAAATTTTTTTTTTCTTGAGCGATTGATAAAAATTATTTAGTAAAATTAGTTGTTTATGTTAGCTATTAACATATAAAATGACTTAAAAAGTGTGTGTATATATATATATATATATATATATTTCATAATAATAATAATTACGGTTAATAAAATAAATAAAATTAAAAAATATATTAAAAAATAAGGGGAGCCGGCTCTCCTTGGTTTTGTCACTTTTCCCACATAGTGTAAAAAGTGACATAGGAGCCTTTAGGCTCCTTCTATAGGTGCCGAAGGAGCCTCAAGGCTCCAAGTTAAACATAAAGCTTGCATGGGTAAGCAGTGAGCAGCCAAACTGGCTCTTGCATTCATGGAGTCGTAACAGCTTCACAATAAACATTTTTTTTGGTATAAATACATGGGCGTATTGGAAAAAGGAAAACATCTCCCTAAAACACTAAGTGCAGACGTTGCGAATTGCATTGTCTACAATTTTAGCGGTTTGGAGCAAATTGTTGCTCCAAATTGTGAAAAAATCAAACACTTTCTCTAACATTTTGAACAAGATCAAAATGCTAGAGTAATAGATTTGTCAAAATTTTAATGGATCCGCCATTTACCAAACATGTCATTTGTTATTTTTTTTATATCACTTTGCACCCTTTATTTTTAGTCACATAAAAACAATCATTGTCCCCTTAACCTCTTAGGCCAACTAACTTCAAGCCCCATTAATATTACTTATGTATGACAAATAAAAGAAAAAAACACACTAATGCAGCAATGCAAGCTCACCTTCATTGATGAATGAAAACATCAAACTTTTTTTTTTTTTTCCAAATTAGGGAAGAGGTGAGAACAAAAATAGAAAAAAAAAATCCTTTCACCTTTTTCTTTAGTTATTTTTTGAAATGTCTTCATCTCGACAAAGTTTTGGATAGATTTGTTTAAATGTGTTGGACTCATCATGTCATATAATAGGTGTGTTGATTTGAGAATTTAGTGAGTTGCTAAGAGATATACGGAAATAAGTCAAACCATTTCAATCGTGGCAAGTTAGCTTAATACGAAGTATATCATAATCTTAAGCTTTATATTAATTTTGAATACCTAATGGTAAATCATAATCCAAAATATTAAATATTTTAAGAAAAAATAAAAAAAAATGCAAATTACATGTATGAAATGTGTTGTCATGTATATTAATTTCACATATTTTAATTCATAAGTTTCACATTTATTGTATCTGATAATTTATTGTATTCATGAAATTTTTATTTTTATTTTAATATCTAATGGAGGGCTAAGGTCAGTGTCGTTAAAATTGACACCCTATACTAACATCTCGATTATAGGGCAAGCGAGCTCGGTCTTCAAACAACACTCTCACAAATTTTTTTTTTTCCGTGTTTGGATATACTCAGAAAAACTGTCTTTGTGTGTTTGGTTTATTTTCCAGAAAATGAGTACAAATGTATAATTATATATTTTTATTATTTTATTTAAAATATAAAAATATATAAACTAATAATATTTATTATAAAAAAAATTAAAAACAAAAGGAAAAAGTGTCAAATAGGCCACTGAACTTATCGCTTTTGTGCAATTAGGCCATTAAACTTAAAATGTGTGCAATTCAACCATCAAACAAGTAAAATTTGTGCAATTGAACCATTTTTACAAAAAAAATTAATTCAATTTGAGTTTAAAAAAACATTTCAATATTGACTCCCAACTAGTATGGTAGAAGAAAATGCAACTCTTTATACATATATGTTAGTAATATAATTGGATTTTACCAAAAAAATTTTGTAAAAATGATCAAATTGCACAAATTTTATTTGTTTGATAGTTGAATTGCACACTTTTTAAGTTCAATGACCCAATTGCACAAAAGCGATAAATTCAATGACCTATTTGACACTTTTTCCAAAAAAAAAAAAAAAACAAGGTCGTTGCTATTTGCTCTGGTTTTCGACAGAAACCAAAGCAGTTTGCTATGGTTTCTAGCGGAAACCAGAGCCCGCGAACTGGAGAGGGAGCCGTCCCTCCCTCCCTCCACACGAAGCTATTTTTCAGAAACTTGACTCATTTTTCGTTAACCACCTTTTTTGGATGTTGCCAAACAACAAAAGTCTAAAAAATGATTTTCAAAAATCATTTTTCGAGTTACCAAAAACACCCTTAGTCACCTAGCCGTGAGAATTTGAGATAAGTTTCCCATTCTCCCAAAGAACAAATCAACAAAATAAAAAGATGTAAGGCAAAAGTAAAATTTAGAAAACAAGAGGGGAGTATAAAGAAATGATGATGAAAGGCAGAGTTCGAATCTTAAACCCTAAACCCACAGGATTCACAGAAGTCACTGCAACAAACTCAAATTCTCTGCCTTTTCATCTTCGCATTATCAAGCCATGTACAGAGCTGCTTCCGCCATTGCTTCATCAATCAGGTATTTCTCTTTTTTACTTTGTATTCAACTCATTTTTCTCTACATTTTCGTATAAACAGAAAACCTGTAAGAATTTACTGCTCTCTATTTCCTATCAGGTCATCTGCTTCCAGAAAACAGGTAAAATTTCTAACCTCCACATCGTCCTCGATCTAATTATACATTTCGGCAATCCTCACTTGTGATTCAATCTGCTGTGCTGTCAGCGGATAGTACCAGAAATTTGTTTTGTTGATTGTGATCTTGTGTCTGTACTTGTTGGGGACTGAGGGGAGCTGGTTTGATGGGAATTTCGTGACTTTTGATGTGTTTGCTTGCTTGTTTGTGTGGTAAAGATATGTAGTAGGGTTATCTCCAGCAGAAATTATGTTGCCAAGGATATCAGTTTTGGAACTGGGGCTCGAATGGCCATGTTACAAGGTGTTAATGAGCTTGCAGAAGCTGTGAAGGTTACAATGGGACCTAAGGTAATTTTACTCTTATTCCTGGCAGTTGCTGTTTTAGAAGTCTTCATGCCATTCCTGTAAAAGGTGCCAATTTCAAATTAGAATCCCTCCTTCAACGAATTATCTTGTAGAGGCATTTTAGCCTGTTGAAATCCTGTGTGTGGGTGCAACTTTCCAGATAGAGAATAGGAAATATCATGCATACTTTATGCATTCTTAATTACTAGAGATATATACAAATTCCATTTTAAGCGATGCTGTGGTGGCATCATGGCTTCGCATTTGTCATGGTTACACTAATCAGAATGGTTACTTGTTCTTTGCAATCATCTCTAGGGTCGCAATGTGATAATTGAGAGCAGCGGGGGAAACCCTAAGGTCACAAAGGATGGTGTAACTGTAGCCAAAAGTATTAAATTTAAGGAAAAGGCAAAGAATGTTGGTGCAGACCTTGTGAAGCAGGTTGCTAATGCTACTAATTCTGCTGCTGGAGATGGTAATGACTCAGCTGTAGATCTCACAATCTCAAAGTATATTATAATATATTACGGAGTATTAATCAATATATCTAGCTATACTGAAGATCATAAAATTGATGCCGCATGACAACAGGTACAACTTGTGCTACCGTGCTAACTCAGGCTATATACACCGAAGGGTGTAAAGCAGTAGCTGCTGGTGTAAATGTGATGGACTTGCGCAGTGGCATTAATATGGCCGTTGATGCTGTTATTACTGATTTGAAGAGCAGAGCAGTTATGATTAGCACACCTGAAGAGATTACACAGGTGAAGGGTTCATGGAGAAGGAAAAGCTGTCTTGTTAATTTACTTCATTACTTTATCTGGCACATTTTTAGTCATCAAGTTACTAAACTATTGGGGGTATATGTTTGTAAATTAATAATTTTTTTAGGCTCTCTGGAAATATAGCTAGCTATCCTTGTTTTTTCAACTATTTGATTTAATTTTTTTTCCAGGAGCAAACATATTGATTTCACTGGACAAATAACATTTTTTTGGTTGTTCCCACGTGAAAATATATGGCACTCTTGAACTTATCCACCACCTCTTATTGGAGTTATTTACTTCTTAATAGGTAGCAACTATATCTGCAAACGGTGAGAGGGAAATTGGAGAATTAATAGCACGGGCAATGGAGAAAGTAGGCAAGGACGGAGTGATTACTGTTGCTGTGAGTATGCTCATGCATGTTCTATGAGATTCCCCAAGTCGTATACATAATGGTAAGCACATGAAATCAAAACTTGCAAACTTGTGCAGGATGGAAATACCCTGGATAATGAGTTGGAAGTGGTGGAAGGGATGAAGCTTGCTCGTGGTTATATATCCCCTTATTTTGTTACAGATGCAAAGACTCAGAAATGTGTATGTAAAGATTTCTGCAAATACTTGCTCTTAATTCTAGGATTGGATATTTGAGCATGTCAATATGTAATACAAATGCTCACATCATACTGGCCCCATAGTTTGCATAAGTATTCTCATTTTGAGAGTGTATTTGTGCTCATGATATGTATAAAGTTGCTTTAATGTTATAGGAACTGGAAAATCCCTTGATTCTTATTCACGACAAAAAGATTTCTAACATATACTCAGCTGCGAAAATACTAGAGAAGGCTCTACAGGTAAGCACTTTCCCCTCATAATGGGTATCTAAAAGTAAAGACACTGATAAAATCTTCAAGTCAAATATTTACTATGATGATTTCTTTATTGTGGTGGGTGTGGGTGTGTACATATATAGAAAAGAAGGCCTCTGCTAATTGTTGCCGAAGATGTGGACAGTGATGTTTTGACTATGCTAATTATCAACAAGCATCAAGCCGGGGTAAAGGTAATATTTATTTTATGATGATTCACTTTCTATTGCATTGTTTGTTGTCATTAGTTACTTCTTTGTCCATGGGATTTCTATGATTTGCTTAGTTTCTTTTTAGGTTTGTGCCATCAAATCTCCTGGTTTTGGGGATAATAGACGAGCCAATTTGGAGGACCTTGCAATACTTACTGGAGGGGAGGTGAGTGGCTCTCTTTCCTATTTTATGATACTTATATATTATTATTTTTTTCTGAGGCCTAATTTATTCTGCAGGTCATTAGCGAAGAACGTGGTTTAACTCTTGACGCAGTGCAACTTGATATGTTTGGTACTGCCAAAAAGGTTTGTATATTGAGTTTCATGGTATGCATTTTGATGTTTTTGTTAAGCTTTTTGTGAAACACACAGTAATATATTTGGGTGTCCATGTGCTGATTTCATTGGAGCAGGTCACTGTCTCTGTCGATGACACAATAGTCATACATGGAGGTGGCGACAAGAAGCTAATTGAAGAAAGATGTGAGGAGGTAGTGTCTTCACTTTTTTGCATTCCTCAGAAAATATCTTCCTGCATCAGCTTCTAGAACTCTAATTTGAAGCATATTCTCTTCATGTCTTGTCAATTTGTCATACAATCTGACTCCAGGATAAATTTGTTTCAAACAGCATAGATAGATAGGTGATGATACTCTCAAATTTGTTTCTATATTAATGAAAAATCATGTAAGATAGGCAGATACCATACATTTTTCTCTAACCCAACTTGATCTTAGAGCCAGCACTGTGAGTCTAGCCTTTTTATCTTTTTGGTTTGTTCCTCTGGATTATATAAATTGACTCGTAGAAAACATAGATACGAGGAAGGCACTATTCCTTCAGGATGGAGAGTCAACTTTTTGTTTGCATTGCCTAGATAGTTGTTAGCTTGTTATTGATAGAATGAACTATATTTGGTGCACTGACAAATGAAAACCGATGCACTTTTCAACAGCTGCGAACAGCCATGGATAAGAGTACTGCCATGTTTGATAAGGAGAAAGCACAGGAACGGTTGTCAAAGCTCTCCGGTGGTGTTGCTGTTTTCAAGGTATATTCCTTGTCATATGATGCTCCACTCTTTTTCTCTTGCATTCTTTACACTTTATTTTATTCCTTCTGCCTTTTCAGGTTGGAGGGGTGAGTGAGGCAGAAGTTGGGGAGAGGAAAGACAGGGTTACTGATGCTTTAAATGCAACAAAAGCGGCTGTGGAAGAGGGCATTCTTCCAGGTATACTATATTGCTTCAGTAAATCAACTCTCCCTCCCCCCCAACCCAACCAAAAAGACAAACAACGATCACTGGGTATTGCTGTTTTCAGGTGGTGGTGTTGCTCTTTTACATGCAACAAGAGTTCTGAAAGACCTCAATACTGCAAATGACAGTCAAAGAAGAGGAGTTCAGATCATTGAAAATGCTCTTAAGGTGTGTCAAGCCAGGAGTTTCTATATATATATATGATCAAATGAGAACCCCTCCTCCCTTGAGAACTTGCGAACCAACATGAATGCATGCAATCGTCTACATAAATGCACACAAACTATTTCAGGGGTAGATGGTGTGCATTGTGCACTGAAATATTATATTGTGTGCATCTGTGTAGATGCTTGTGTGCATTTATGTACAAGTTCGCAGGTTCTCACGGGAGGAAGGGTTTTCATTGGAACATCATCCTCTATATATATATATACTATTTTCTCAACAAAGTTACATTCTGGGCTGAATGGATTTGCATTTCCTACAACAGGCACCTGCTTTCACAATAGCATCAAATGCTGGTGTAGATGGTTCTTTGGTTGTTGGCAAGCTTTTGGAACAAGATAATCTAAATTTCGGCTATGATGCAGCCAAAGGTTAGAGCCTAAGGAACCATGATTTCTATGCTACTCATATAATGGGCAACCTATTCACACTATTCTCATTGTACATGCAGATCAATATGTGGACATGGTTAAGTCTGGAATTATTGATCCTCTCAAAGTCGTTAGAACAGCGTTGGTGGACGCTGCCAGGTGAGAACCGCGAGTCTTGTACTCCTGTACCATTATGCATTGAACATTTATTTACCATTCTTCATGTTCAATTCTATAAACAAACAACCATTTCTATTTGCAGCATTTCACTATTATTGACCACAACTGAGGCGGCTGTTGTAGACCGCCAAGGAGAGAAAAACCCGCTTGCAAATCGCATGCCAAATATCGATTATTAAGTTACTGATCTGATTAAATATACTCTTAGAATTGAATATTTTCTTGGAAAAGTTGTGCCAATGTGGAAGCTTAAGTCTGGCCTCTTATATGCTATACCAACCACAGATTATTGGCCTTAGGGTGACATTTGAGACTTCTTATGTAACTTCATACTAAACCCTAAACCCAACATTTTAAAATCCATTTTGAACACTTGGGGAGTGCAGGTTTTAGTACTATACTCTTTTAGACTATTAGAAAATTGTTATTTGTAATATCCAACTTCTAATAAATGCTATAAATTTTTTTTTTTTGCATTTATTAGTTATTTATAAATTGATTCGTCTTATTTATGAAAAATTCTACTCGCCCAATTTTGTATGGTATCAAATTCTACAAATAGTGAGATAATTATTTAATGAGTTTTGATGTTTAGCTCCAATAGTGAAATCCAACTTCTAAAAAATGCTATAAATTTTTTTTTTTTTGCATTTATTAGTTATTTATAAATTGATTCGTCTTATTTATGAAAAATTCTACTCGCCCAATTTTGTATGGTATCAAATTCTACAAATAGTGAGATAATTATTTAATGAGTTTTGATGTTTAGCTCCAATAGTGAAATCCAACTTCTAATAAATGCTATAATTTTTTTTTTTTTGCATTTATTAGTTATTTATAAATTGATTCGTCTTATTTATGAAAAATTCTACTCGCCCAATTTTGTATGGTATCAAATTCTACAAATAGTGAGATAATTATTTAATGAGTTTTGATGTTTAGCTCCAATAGTGAAATCCAACTTCTAATAAATGCTATAATTTTTTTTTTTTTGCATTTATTAGTTATTTATAAATTGATTCGTCTTATTTATGAAAAATTCTACTCGCCCAATTTTGTATGGTATCAAATTCTACAAATAGTGAGATAATTATTTAATGAGTTTTGATGTTTAGCTCCAATAGTGAAATCCAACTTCTAATAAATGCTATAATTTTTTTTTTTTTGCATTTATTAGTTATTTATAAATTGATTCGTCTTATTTATGAAAAATTCTACTCGCCCAATTTTGTATGGTATCAAATTCTACAAATAGTGAGATAATTATTTAATGAGTTTTGATGTTTAGCTCCAATAGTGAAATCCAACTTCTAATAAATGCTATAATTTTTTTTTTTTTGCATTTATTAGTTATTTATAAATTGATTCGTCTTATTTATGAAAAATTCTACTCGCCCAATTTTGTATGGTATCAAATTCTACAAATAGTGAGATAATTATTTAATGAGTTTTGATGTTTAGCTCCAATAGTGAAATCCAACTTCTAATAAATGCTATAATTTTTTTTTTTTTGCATTTATTAGTTATTTATAAATTGATTCGTCTTATTTATGAAAAATTCTACTCGCCCAATTTTGTATGGTATCAAATTCTACAAATAGTGAGATAATTATTTAATGAGTTTTGATGTTTAGCTCCAATAGTGAAATAATTTCAAATTTGATGATATAGAAGTAAACCCATTTTTTAAAATGAAAATATTGCAAGGATACAAGATAATTTCAGTCACTTTTCAAGTATATAGCCAATAAAATATAAAAATATAAGAACTTTCAATTGTCATGTCAAACAATAATAAAATATGAAAAATACAGTAACATTTTTTTTTTTCAATACTACTGTAAATTGCATGTTATGCAATATGCCAATATCACAATTCTAACAGAAGTACTGAAAACCGGTAAATTACTAACAACGAATAGACGGCAAAATATGGGGACTATAAAATATAAGAATTGAAAAATAAATAAAATAAACAAATAAACATTCAATAATTAATAAAATAATAACAAATGCATAACACCGTAAAATGCCCAAGGACGCAAGGAGAAGCAAAAAGGCTAATCAAAAGGACAAACATATAGAGAAACCAAAGACAGCATGACTCTGTCTAGCTCCAAACCAGCTGTTCTTTTGCAGAACTGATTACTGTTGCTTGCACTCTGGAGGACGTTCGCCCTGTTGTCCTTACGCAACTTGTGCTAGCCCACTTTTCTGCACTTTACTAAACCATTTCAAATGTCAAATTACTATTGTCTTAACTTTGATCCATATGGACTACAATGATATTTCAAAGGTTAATTTCACTGCCCAATTATAAATGAAAATATAAGTCTCTGCAATTATGTAGGTTCACTAAAAGTTAACCTTTTTACTCTTCCCTTCTTCCTGGTCCTCATCATCTTCATCATCATCGACGTCATCATCTTCATCATCATCGTCGTCGTCATCGTCATCTTCTTCAATATCCTCGTACTCATCCCCTTGAACAGCCTCCCCCGTAAACCATGATACAGCATGAGGGATGATTTTGTCACGAATAGTTGCGCTGCAAAAAGCAACCACTAACGTCATATCAAATTTACAAATCACTAACAAAAAGATAACATCATATACAATTTATATGCGTGTGAAGAGTAGAGGAAAACGACAAGACTGAAAAAGTCCACCACACCCCCATGGCCCCACAAAAGAAAAGAAACGAAAAGAAAAATGATTGTTGACACACCCAATATCATAGTCTTGTTCCATTTGATTATGAAGTTCTTCAGCCTGTTCAAAGATTCAGCAAAAGTTAAGAGAGTAAGGTAAGTTTTAAAGTATTATTTCCAAACGATACGATACTATGATAATACAAACGAAAAGGGGAAGAACCTACAGTATCATCATCAATATCATCATCATCCTCTGGAACTTGTGGAGGGTTAAAAAAGTTGAAAAAACTATCACACTTCTCAATTTTGGTTATAGGTTTGGCATTCTTCGACCCCTTTTTTGGTTTCTTCTTTAGGATCTTTTGCGTCAGGCATTTGCCAGGATGCCATTCAATATCCATCCTACAAGCCACCAAACATAAATTAACTAACAGACAGGGCATAATATATAAAAGACAGGTGTTTAGGACAACTACCCAATTGCCTTCTCCAATATAGGCTCATCATCCTCAACCATGTGATATGTTTTCACCAAGATGGTGTTCTTGAAGAAAGGATTAGTGTCAAAGAAGAACTCAAGCTTAAAACCCTTTGGATCATCAACCCTACACCATTTTATGTCCTTGAGATATTTTAGAGCCTCTTCATCCCGGTCTGAGATCTGAACAAGTAATGTCAGCTTAGTTTAAAGAGTGGGATTAACATCCACACAGTAATCAAATATCGAATCTCAAGAGGTTTACCTCCTCTGCCAATATCTCATTCATCTTCATAGCATTCAACCAGAAGTTGGGCACACCTTTTTCTGCACAAACATATCATGCTAGTATTAAACTGAATGCCCATTCTAAATACTCATGCACCCTAGAAAATCCTCAGAGGGGGTTGTTACTGTAGTACTATCAAGAAACAGAATGGATAGTGAAAGCCAAAATAAATTATGTAATCAACAGAAAGAAGCATGTCTCACCTTCTGTTCCCTTATCATCTCCCTTATCAACAGAAGCTTCACTAACACCTTCCACTTCAACAACCCCATTCACTATCTCATATCTCTGCAAAAATTATCAGACCTATGTTATTAGGTTGGGGAAACACCCTAGAAAATTTTTGTAAGTGAAACCAGTTAAAATGTCTCTAAACAATAAAAGAACTTTGAGTTATAGAAATATAATAAAGATCCTTTTACCCAAATATTATTGCAAGAGGTAATAATTGTTGATATGCTTTTTACCTTGGTGTAAAGGGGTTCATACAGCTTATGATATTTAGCTTCAAGTGCTGCTCTCTCCTCAAAAAACTTGACCTCTAGATCATTATGTTGGCTCTGCAAGCACAAACAACACATCAACCTTCTTCAGTCCTTTCACTTTTTTGGAGAAATGATTACAAAAAAGTAGGGTGAGGTTCCGGGTAACAAGACTGAAGCCATTAATCTATCATCAGGCAAGTTATAAAATTATTCGACCACAAGAGTGTCTAAAAAATAATAGAAAAATAAATCAAAAATTACAAATGAAATTCAAACCTGAATCTCTTTGAGAGCTTCTACACGCTTCCGTACGCTCGGTGTCAACGACTCGAGAATATCCGAATGCTGCCCAGCCAAAGTCTGAAGCTTATTCTATATACCACCAGATTGCACAAAATCAAACACCAAATCCATAAGAATCATCTACTCATTGAAAAACAGTATAAATTTCAATGCAGAGAACACAACAAAGTACAAAAACTTTCACAACCTTCAACGCATTAACTAAGCCAGCGCGATCCTCTGCGCTCAAAGCTACAAACAAAAACGGACAAAAACATAAGAATTGAATTGAAATCAAACTACAAAAACGCATATGCAATACGCAGAACCGATAAATACCGGCGGCGGCGGCGGGGAGGGAGGAGCTGAGATCGGACATGTCGAACTGATCATTGTCAGAATTACTCATATTTTCCAGATTGAGATTATGCAGAATCAAAAACAAAAAATTGAAGAAAATTACAAAGAAAAATCGAAGAAAAAGAAGGGTTTTTAGTGAGGGTCGAGACTCGTGAGTAGAGACGTGACCTACGTAGAGAGTTTGAGGATAGAAATGGAAATTTCAAATTTATAGTGAAGTGGTGGGAGTGGAAACGCAGACACGCGCGAATGCGCCACGTGTCTCCACAGGGTGGCAATTCGGGCCGAATTTGGTAGCCCGTTTAATAAATCCTGCTAAATACTAATGCCAAATCAAGTTGATTCATTTTGGGTTCATTGATTTTTTTTCCCATTATTTGTCCCCAATAGCTGTTACATGAATTATAAATTTCCTATTTGTGCACAAAATCTTTACAAACAATTTATGGAAATTTTTGTAATATCTTTTATTGTAATATCTAATTTCTATATCTTTGTTAAATAGCAAAAATATCGATCAATTCGAAAAGGTATGATGGGTGTACATTTATAAATAGAATAATAATTTTATTTTTACTATTTATATAATTTCATCACTCTTTTTTATTTGTAATAATTGACATTTTTACTATTTAACATTGTAAAATTTATTATTTTAAGCTACTAGCTTGTACTAAAAAAAACAAAAAAAAAAACTACTAACTTATTTTAGGAACATTACCAATCATAACTTATAACTTATTAGTAGCTTTAAAATAAGCTATAAGTTCATAAATAAGCTTTGCCGAACAGAGCATTTGTCATCATTCGTGTGTATTTCTCAATTATGAACATTTGTGAGTTTTTTAGTAGTGTCCACTAGAGGTGGGCCGGGGCTAGTTAGGAATGGTAATTGTTCGGGATATGTTGGAGGAAACGACATTATTATCTGATTCACATTATATTTTTCTCACTCACTTCTATCCCCAACACGTATTAGGTGAATTATTTTAAACTCACATATCCCACCAGAGAAGTCGGCGACTAGATATAGTCGCCCGATACCAAAAAAATAAAAATTAAAAAAAAAACGCAAATGGACTTGCGTTTTCCAAAAAATGCAACTCACATTTGTGTATGTGTTTGATCGATTCTGACAAGAAACGCATGTAAAAATAGAGTTTTTCATATTTTTGTCCCAATTTAAAAAATGTCATATTTTTGTCAATTGTTTTATTTTTTGTTTCATTATTCTCTTACTCCCGAGATTTCATAACCTCTAGTCAGTAGTCACGCGGGACTGCACTGCGAACTGCGCGGTAATGAAAAATGGAAATAGAAAGTTGCGGCGGCTCCATAACCCGACTCATACCCGGATCCATTACAGTGTTCGGAAGGGGCGCAGGTGTGAAGGACAACGACCGGGCCGTCTCTCGCCGCCAACTATTGTTCCAGCTCAACCATGAAGGCAAGGACCCGCGGGTTCGTTTCGAGGTGGCCGGCAAAAACCCGGTTTGGGTCCACGGCAGCACCAGCGGCGGAGTGAAGGCGTACCGTAGCTCCGAAAGAGGCGAAATGGAGAGCGGCGACATGTTCTGCGTTTCTGCGAAGAATCCCGTTTGGTTCACATTGAAACGAATCGATTTCGACGCTGAAGGTGAAACGGATATGGTGAGAGACTCGCTGATTGGCTCGGAGTTAGCTGGGAGCCCTGGAAGCGGCCATGGCCAACGAGGGATTGACGAATTGGAGCTTGATTCCATCAATTTATCAGATATTGACCCTGTTAAAGGTGCGTTTTTAGGCTCTAATCTCTATTCCATAATCTTCTTTTTTTTTTTTTTTCTAGAAAACCTTGACTTGAAAACATAACTGGAAAATTATGATAGGAAAAAGTGTTAAATAGGTCATTGAGCTTATAGCTTTTGTGCAATTGGGTAAGAAGCTTGCAATTCATCCATCAAACAAGTAAAATATGTGCAATTAGAATATTTTTCTATTTTTTTTTAAATTCAATTTGAGTTAAAAATCTTTCAATATTGACTCTCAAGTCTCAACTAGTATGATAGAGGAAAATGCACCTCTTAATACATATATGTAAGTAATATAATCAGATTTTACCTGGATTTTTTTTTACAAATGTTCTAAGTGCACAAATTTTGTTTATTTGATGGTTCAATTGCTCACTTTTTAAGTTTAGTGATCCAATTGCACAAAAGCAAGACGTTCAGTGGTCTATTTGACACTTTTCCGTGTTCTTATAGTGTTTTACTGTTAGTTTAAATTGAATTTTGCTGATTAGGAAGTTCTGTTGGTAATTGTAAAATTGTGCAGAGTTTGGTTTGGTGGTAATGGGGCGTGAGTTTGATGGTTATCCGAAGAAAATGATAAGGGATATCAAGAATTGGGATTGGTTTATCGAGGAATTTAGAGATGAAAGTGATTGTGATGAGGGGAGAGGGAGGAAGAGGAAGAAAGTTGGGAAAAATGATGATGAAGAGTGGACAGGGGAGAGTGAGGAGGAGAAGGAAACAATAACCAAATCAAGAAAATCTCAAAGGCCCAAGTATATGACTAGGTCCAATGATTGTGGTAAACCGAGTAAGGGTGTAGGAAAACATAAGCTTTCCGCCCAAAGGAAGAATACGAGTAATGAGGATTCGGAGGACGATGAGACACTAGGAGGTTTTATCGTTGAAGATGATGAGATGGAAGAAGACAAAGACGTTGGGGATGAAGAAGAAGAAGAAGAGGAAGAGGAGGAAGAGTTTGATGAAGTTGAAGACGAGGATGACTTAGAAGATTGATAACAATTGCAAAAGTTTGCATAGTGCTTTACTGTTTTAGGATAGTTGTTGTAACCCTGTGGTCTGTGGATTCCAGTGATCATTAGTTTGTACTGCAGAGTATAACCTCTTGACTGACTTCCAGAAGTAATCTCCTGTATCATATCCTTCTTCCATATATTTCATACCTTTCAGTTGATTACCAGCTAGTCCATGATCTTTCTTCCGATATTTGGATTCCCAAGTCGTTGAAATGAAGTCTGCAACATAAAGCGCTTGAAAGGACTTATTTTCTGTTTTCTTTGAATGCAATGGAAGCAAGCTAAATTTGTTGATATCCCATGTGTATAACCCATTGATAAGACCAAAGGTGACACCATTAGCAACTAACACATCAGAAAGCAAAAATCTTCCATAATGCATTGGTATAGAGAAAACTCACAAAGGAAATGGCAAAGAATATTAACGATTTATGTGGTTGAATGTCAAATTTTTCTGGGTTGGTTCCTGTGAACTTGGAAAAACCAAAAAATGGCTACCTTACAAGGTTAGTATCAAAACCTGTGTGTGCCTTTCTGACTTTCTCTCTATCTGTCTTTACCATTATGACCAAATGAGATATCTTTACCTTGTTTTGGGGGATATGCTGGTTGATTAGTTCTTTTCCAATGGTTTATAACTAATATTTCTTTAAAAAGTTGCAACATCAGTGCCTCAGTGGCAGAGCTTTGGACAGTGAGCAGCTGAGTTTTGTAGGTGATGCTGCAGGGTTTCATCCTTTTGACAATGTTCCGGTGTTTCGACATGATTCTTATAGATTTTGTTGAGGTAATAACCCATTTTATTTTTACAATTTTGAATTCAGCAAAACCAAGCTTTATCAAGTTAGCTATTTTGCCTAGATCTCATTTTGATATTTAGTTAAATCTGACAAGATTTGTTTGTTAAGAAGTCGAGCTAAGTTATGCCTGTTCAGATTATTAAACTAAATTTAAAGTTTAAATATCAGTGAATTGCTTACATTTCATACGTTATGAACTAGATGTAGCCTGGGACTAGGTCAGATCTCCCCTAAGAGAGGATTCTAACTCAGTTTAGTCTTGAACCGGTTACAAGCTGGGAAGGATTGGCTCAGTGAATTTGCTTATCTATCATACATTATGAACTAGATGTAGTGAGGGACTAGGTCGGATCTTCCCTAAGAGAGGATCGACAGCTAGAAGACTAACTAAGTGGTAGGGGACTGGCCAAATGGTTTGCTCCATTCACCTGGGTGGCGATCGAACCCCCAACCTCATGCTTAAGGGACGAGGTGCTGAATCACCACGCCAACCATGTTGGTTATTATAAACAATTTATGACATAAGATATTTAATGTATGGTTTAGTTATTAATGATGACAGGTTCTGGTTCATGAGGAATGATGTCTCAGTTTTGGTTCATGAGCAATTATGTATCAACTTCTTATTCACGAGCAATGGCGTTGCATTATAACAGCTTAGCTAGTTCATGGTAATAATAGGGCAAGCTATAGTTTAAAACTATACTACAAAAGACAAAATTCCTTCGTCCCCAGAGCACTTGCACTCCAACCCGACATTGATAAGTGGATGGATAAATCACGGTGACTTAGTAACCTATTAGGTGGGAGGATCAGTGTCTGGTGTACATAATGAGCCCACCACATTGTGTGTAACTCCATACTGTAGCTGTTAGAGCTTGTAGGTTGACATTGGCCCTGTTTGGTAAATAATCAGCCTATCAGCCAATTTTGGCTTATTTGACCACTATTAGTTGTTTGGTTAATAAGCTTTTTGTAACTCCAAAATGCTAAAATTCAAAAGACTACTCAAAACAGCCTTTTCAATTAGCTTTTTGAGAAAAGAAATTATACCAAACAGCTATCAGCTAACAGCTAATTTATCAAACAACTTTCTACAATCAGCTAATATTATCAACAAATCATACCTTCTAACCCAAACAACCAAACCAATCAGCCAACAGCCATTTACCAAACAGGGCCATTATCAAAGTAGGCATAACATTTAGGTTAGAATGCCATATGACTCTAACATGTCGTGCTACATTGCTACCTAGTTTAACCAATGGCTCTACCTAACCCCGACTTGTCAACTTGTGAGGGTAAGATGTAAGAGATTCTCCTCACTTTCTTCCACTATAAGTATAAGATCTCAAGAAATTATGGGCGCGTTTGGCAAACAGCTGATAGCTTATGTGAGAGCAAGGCAAGGGTCAAGGATGAGCCTAGTCGATCTCCCAACCTATTAGTTAGTTTCTATTTGTACTCAAAGAGTTTGCATATCTAGACTTGTTTCCTTCACATTTTCATGAAAAATATCATAAGAATAGTGTCTATTGTGAAAAAAGACAATAAATCTCAATTGCCCTCAATCATTTTCATATATATATATATATATATATATATATATATATATATATATATATATATATATATATATATATATAT
>NC_044926.1:6158000-6186418 GCF_003576645.1 Ipomoea triloba | reverse complement strand
ATATATATATATATATATATATATATATATATATATATATATATATATATATATATATATACCTGATATTCTGTGCGAAATATATCCTAATTTAACCAAACAATTAAATAAAAAATGACCTAAATCTACCCATTAATTTTATAAGATCAATGGTTAATGTGAGTTCGATGAATCCTCTATAATCCTCTATAATCTAATAGTGCTAACCTGAATACAATTCTATATATATATATGTGTGTGTGTATATATTCCTCTTAGTGTGCATTGAACATTGATCAATTTACATAATTAAACATAACTTTATATAATTAATTTGGGTAAGTCTATTCAATTTATAAGCGATTGATTAATCATCAATATAAAGTAATTATGACACATATCATTGAAATATATTTCTTTTATTATTTGATTCTTTTTAAATATAAATAACATTTTTCAAAAATTATAAATTGATGCATCATGATATATTCGCAAATAACTTTTGAATATGAATCAACTTTACAGCATGTAAACAACTTTCTCAGCAGACATAAAGTCATAATTAGTCAGTTTTTAGGTCTAATGACTAGACTTTTGCCGGTAAATTTCAATTTAAATGGGTGGGCCTTGACCTTCAAATTCAAATCGCAAAGAAAAAGTGACTATAAAAAAATGGCAAACAAGGACAGGAAAAGCTATCTAAATCTGAGATTAGACCCAATAATAGAAAAAGAAGAAAACAAATCCACTTTAATCAATTATATAGAAAGTGGAAAGTTAAATGTAGTATTCATCAGGATAATACACATGCCATATGCCCTACTTTGATGGGTGAAACAAGCAAGGAATTTGCTATTTCTTCAAGGCAATATATCCTTTCTTCCTTACCCTATGTTTCACTTCTCTATTTGGTCCATTTATACAATTTTGTGGTAGCCAAATATGGGTCTAATTTTATGTGTATAGGTTTCTTTTTTGAGATGACAAGGGAAATTTGATTCCATTACTCAATGGTGTACACTAAGTAAAATTTGTCTTGTGACCCCGAACTAGCAAATGATCACAAAGAAGTAAATTAGCTTAGGTCTTTTATAGCTGACAGACTCAAACCAACAAGATCAATATATTGCATGACTGAAATCACAATTTCCAAGACCACTTTCATTCGATTAGCCAACATCTTTGAAACAATCTTATAAGTGACATTACATAATGCTATTGGGCGAAAATCCCCAATAGTAATTGGGGTAGGCTTTTTAGAGATCAAAATTACTATAGCATCGTTCATTCCCGACGGAAAATCCTCACCATTAGCACATTAAATAGCAAACTGGTTAATAAAAAAGAAAAATGAAAGTCGATTATTCGCAATGGGGTTTTATTTGTTTTAAGTTGACTCGGATTTTGGTTTGTGGGTTAACTCATGAACATTCTTTTTTTTTTTTCTTAGAAATAGCGTCAAATAAATTCTCTAAATTGAATAAATAGTGTAATTAAACTTACTAACTAGACAATGACATTGTGGTCAAGTGACATCCGGTTGCACCCCCCATATGGAAGGGGGTGGGTTCAAGCATCAGTGGAGGCAATGTTGATTCTTTGATACTACATTGCAACAGAGTCAGTAGTACCAAACATCCATCACCTTTAGCCAAAATGTCAAAGCCCATGTTTGAATATTTAGCGATTTGCTCTAAACCGATGGAATCGTTTAGAGGGTTTTTAAAAGTTAAAATAATACACATGACTTCCATGTATGCAAATCAAATTACAGATGGATGTTACATCAATATAACCCGCAATAACATGTTACTTTTATGGTAAACATTTTTTAAGAGTTTAAGAATTAATATGACACTACATAGGCTCGAACCCCAGCGAAAACATTGACTCTTTGTATTTTAATAATTTGAGAAGGTATATATGAATAGATATTACACTTTAACAGAGTCAATTATATTAAAAAGAATAAGAATTCACTCTTCTTTTTTTTTGGTAGTTTGTGAGTGTAATTAACATTTTTTTTCAAATAGTTTGGGGCATATTTGTGACTCCATCTTTTTACTTTGCAGATTTTTATTTGATTTTCAAATTGATAATTAAAGCACAAAGCTGAAAATAAAATGTTAGATGGTCAAAATCAAAGAGTCATCTCGCAAGTTACAGTAATGATGATAATTAAGTGGATTAATTAATTAAAGGCCAAAGAACAACTTTGTCACGTAGAAAATTTCATCCATTTTTTTTCTTTACGTACGGCATTTTATTCAAAAACAGAGGGTCCCGCCTTAATCTGCAATTGAGACAGGCCACGTGCCAATTCGCTTACATCACCTGATTTTAAAATATATATTTTATCTTACTCCTCGGATATCGGTTCACGCTCCTACGAATAGCGTTGTGAACACGCCCCCTTGGTTACAAGTTTACAACTATCAAGTGTACCGGGGAAATTTTTAAACCAACTTATATGTTATTCGTTTATCTCAATATATAAATCAGAGCAAATACCAATTTTGTTTCTATGACTATTAATAAAATGACAATTTTGATTCATATATTTAATTTCTATCAATTTTGGCCTCACGGCTACTGTTTTAATGCCAAAATTCATCGCATCAGTCACTCATCCGTTTAAAATGTGCCGAAATCTAAAAATTTTAAAGGTATTTTCGTCATTTTTAACTCAATATCCCAATTTGAGCATGAATAAAGAGATTTAAATCATAAAATCGATCACAATTCACAAATTTTCTCTTCAAATTAAGGTAAAATAAGGTGAAAAACTGCGTATTGAAATAATGTTTGAAATCTTTTTGTCATACTAGATAATAGACTTCTATTAGGAATCGAATTTAAAAGTTTGTAATTACCTCATCAATAGGCTCTTAATATGATTCTTGGTGTTGAGATTCTTCCACCCAGAATGTATTCTTCCTTTGCTCTATTCGTTATATTAATAATAGTTGATTTTCAAAAAAAAATAAATTACGGTTAGTTAATTTTTAACACCTTCTACTATCACAATAAAATCAACTACGGAGTACATATATTAATTAGGAAATACTCCATATGTTACGGATTAAATATCTAATGTATGTTAATTAAATTTAAATATCGTTTGCGTCCCTTCGAATTTCGAAGTGTAACAAGAGGAATAGTGACGAAGAAATGTTCGTGTAGAGCACGCTCTTCATTGCGCTTTGCTGTGATCTCCTCAGCTCCGTTCATCAGCTGGTCCTGAACTCCGCCATTGAAGAAACTCAAACCTCCTCCCCCACCACGCGCACTTCTCTCCTCCTCCACGCTTCTCTCTCTCTCTCTCTATCTTCTCTCTCTCTCTCTCTATCTTCTCTCTCTAAATCTATATGCGCACAAAATCTTTCTCTCTCTACTCCGCAGCTAAACGCCGTTTGAACCGGTCGTCTTCCATTTTTCAGCGCTTTATTACTCTCCTTTTCATCACTCCTTTCTCTCTCTAGGGTTTTGAATTCGATTGATTCTTCAACGCCTGACCTACCTCCTTATCTACTTCGTTCTCCTCTCTTTTGTGCTACGCATATCCACTTTCTCTCTCTAGAAATGACTACCTCTGCAATGAAGAACAGCTTACTACCTCCCGGCTTGGTCTCCAATCTCGAACAGGTGCTTCTGAGCCGCAAGGCAGGTGGCGCCGCCGCCGCCGCAGCCGGAGAAGGACACCAGGATCGACAACCTGAGTCCAACAAGGACGATTTGGCGGAGCCTTCATCTTCGAATTCGAATTCTAATTCCGGCGGTGCTGCCGGCGAGCTCGATAGCTCGAAGCCTATTATTTTGGTGACTAATGCCGATGGGATTGAGTCCCCTGGGCTCACTTGTCTCGTCAATGCTCTGGTTTTACAAGGCCTCTACAATGTTCATGTCTTGGCTCCTCAATCGTGGGTCTTCTGCAAAGCTTCATTACTATTAGTGGATATTTATATATACAGATTTCTATAAGATATGTTATCCAAAGAAAAGTTGTTTAAAAAAAAAAAAAGAAAGAAAGAAAAGCTAGACTTAGATTGCATAAATTGGGAATCTCGGTACATTGGATATCCATCCCGATAGCTTGAAATTTAGACTTATATCCATGGAACCCCAAAGGAAGTAATGAGACTTTTTAATGCTTGCCTTATCTTAGGTTCTGTGAATTATGAGCTTATGCTGGTTTGGTATTTGTTACTTGACTCTAAAGATTGAAGTGATAATCAGGTCTTGCAGGATTTCTGCTCCCAAAGCATATTTCTACCTGATTAGTATGCCTGAGATTTATTAGTGATATGCCACCCTTAATCTAGTAATTATGTTCTGTGGGCTTGATTAGATTTATTTATGGAGTTTGAATTTGGATCTCATAACTGAGTTTTGACACCTTTTACATAGCTGCCTGGTATTTTTAAGATTTTATGATTATGTTTTTTTTTTTTGGATGGTTTGATAGAGATAAATCTGTAGCTGGTCATTCTGTTACACTGAGAGAAACTGTTGCAGTGACTTCAGCTGATATTCAAGGTGCAACTGCTTATGAAGTTTCTGGTATGATGGCAATCTTTCTGTTAGTGATTAAAAAAAAACAAAAAATATATTCAAGCATAATTTTGTCTGCACACTTAATTTATCCAAGTGTATAATTCCTCACAGCAGTGTGTCTTCATTTTGAGATATTTTGATAAGATTGGAACTTCATTTTACTGTTTTAACAAATTCAAACTTTTGAATTCAAATCTGCTTCAGGGACTACTGTAGATTGTGTCTCTTTGGCTTTATCTGGTGCACTATTTTCATGGTCAAAGCCTCTATTGGTATGTTATACTCTTGATATTACTGCATCAGACATAATATTATTGTAATTGGATATCTTTCTCTCCTATTTATTGATTAGTGCTAAGTCTGGTTATTCTCTTTTCTCCTGCAACCTCTCAGGTAATAAGTGGAATCAACAAGGGCTCATGCTGCGGCCATCACATGTAAGTAGTTCTCTGCTTCTCTGTTTCTATTGGTTATGTTATATGTATTCTTCTTTCTCTCCTCTCATCATATACTGTTGAACTGAAATGCAGTTAGCAATCTTGCATTTATGTCTTAAAAGGCTTAAACGGTTAAGTTGTGAATTGACTATGTTTATGACTCCTGGGTTTTAGATTCTCACTTCTCTTTCACTTAATCACTCTTCTTTGTGCATATTGCATTGCTATCTCTAGGTTTTACTCAGGTGTTGTAGCAGGTGCCAGGGAGGCATTGTTTAATGGTGTTCCATCCATATCAATATCTCTTAATTGGTATGTCTTTTCCTTTTTTATTTTTATTTTTTATTCTGCTATGATCAATGACACTTGATAATCTGATAGGGTGATTGATTATACACTTTCAGGAAGAGCAATGAAAGCCAGGAAAGTGACTTCAAGGATGCTGCAAGTGTTTGTTTACCTTTAATTACTGCAGCTATTAGGGATATAGAGAAGGGTGCTTTCCCCAAATTTTGCTCACTTAATGTGGAAATTCCAACCTCTCCTCTGGCTAACAAGGTTTGCTTTTACCATACCTACATAATTAAAAGAAATAGAGGGTATAAAACTGAAAACAGTTTGCTGGATCTGGTGTTCAGAAGCTGCTTATATATGTTATTGCTTCGGAAAATAAAAAAGTGATACAAAATTGATTGTCCTTGTTATTCAATTAAATTGTTCATGATACATCTATGGTTTCAGCTTCTGCAAATTCTCATAGAGGTAATTGAGTTCCTTGTATAGGCCTATGAATTTTGTACTCCACATGCTTGTGGATGGGTGATTTATATTAGTAATTAATTCTGTGGTTATGAAAGAACTGGTTTGTGTTGAAGGAAATGCTATAGTTGATCAATAAATAAGTCAATTACTCGAGTGCATTATTTATCTTAGGCATTGAGCTATCAATTAGTTTAGTATTTATCTTATGATCTGTTTTTGGCAGGGATTCAAATTAACAAAGCAAAGTCTTTGGAGATCAACACTAAACTGGAATGCTATTCCAGCCAACAGGAATCTTGCTTCATCGCGCTTTCTCTCTAATCAGCAAAGTCTTGGCTTGCAGCTTGCTCAGCTTGGCCGAGATGCTTCTGCTGCTGTAAGTAGAAATTTAATCATTAGTGGTCATTTTTCAAGTAATTCAATATCTGAAGAGTGAGAGTGAGCCTATGACAAGATTTTGGGAATTTCCAAGGGTGATATTTAGTTGCATACATAAACTTTATTTGCTGTATAAGTAACTATATGGCTCAACCCCTGAATTTTAATATAAATTCATTGATTTATATGGGTTCTAGTGAGCAGCAAAAATAAGGTAGGGACTTGAGGGAATGCTTGTGATAAAAGTTGCAACTTGGAATTTAGCCCAAATTTTATAAATAATATGACAACATGTACTTGCATTGAGAGTTCAAATTATTAATTGTAGGCTATTTTGCTCTTAAGTGTGAGAATAGTTATTTTTACTGTCTTGTTAAGATAAAGATCTAGAAAGCATGAAACCAAATTTAGGGTCATGCATTCAAGTTGTACTCATATAAGACACCAACAACTTTGTTTCTTAGCTAAAGAGTGATGGTCCAACAACTTTGTTTCTTAGCTAAAAAGTGATGGTAAGGATGTCCTTACTTGGTTGTAGTTTTTGTAATGAGCAGACTTGGCAATGGGCATCAATTTTTAGTATACCCAAAGGGTAGGGTGACTAGTGACTAAGAGGTTTCTGCAGCTTCATGTACTCAACGTATTGTTTATCTAAGTGGTTATTATATACTTAACTAGAATTTACAGCTTTGGCAAATATACTCTGAAGTGAATAAACTGCTCTTCTTTTTTTGTCTTTCTGATTGGACATGTAGGAAGGTAAGAGGCCCACCACCCTGAATACTTGCCAAACTATGCGTAATAGTTGCGTCATTTTTAGCTATTCAGATGTTTCTGTCCCAATTTTTCTCAGGGTGCTGCGCGCCGTTTGACCACACAGAGGAAGAGTATGGAGGTTGTTGAATCAGTTGGTGTTGCTGGAAAGTCTGATCCCAAACGGACTGTCAAGTACTTCAGATTGGAGGTAAACTATATGTTGTTGCAATTTATATATTGCTGTGGTTCTGTGCAAATTAGTAATGTATCCTGCTTTGTCATCAGGAGTAAAGGGAGTAAAACTTGTCATGATGATATTGTATATATTGCGTTTGCTTTGTCTCTCTAATATGCTATTGAATTGCAACTTCGCATTATATGCTAATAACATGACCTTGTCCAGATAGCCTTCTGTTTCAAAATGGTTTGGACTTTTTGTTATAGGATTGACTTGAAGGTTTTTAACATTGCAGTTACTTGACAAGAAGCAGGAAGAAGAGGATGAGGATTTAGATTTCCAAGCACTTGAAAATGGCTTTGTAAGTATTTATATTCCCCCTCTTGTAAAATTTTCCTTGCTGAAATGAGATTAGTTTTAATGTTACATACTTGTCTATGAATGCAAAATAAATCATTGCCACTGGCTGTTGAGTATAAATAACTACATTTCTTGAGCAATGCAGAGTTGTTATTTAGAGCCTCAGTTTCAACAGAAATGTTCTGTGATCTTAGAACCTTGATTGGTTGTTATGTGAACAGGTTGCAGTCACTCCAATATCTCTTTCATCGCATGAACAGGACATCCGGTCAGCTGCTTCAGAGTGGATATCGACTGCCTTACAAGAAGAGCGACAAAAGACTTGTTAACCTCGCTATATTTAATTCTTTTGTACATTTAAAGGTGAATTGTTTCAATGAAGTGTTCAAAGTGTGTGTCGGGTTGTAACATTGGTGCCGTGGCTATTTATCCTCTGCCCTTTCCAATACTAACTTCCCCAATCTTTTACATTTCTGTGTTGAAGCCAATTCTTCCCATTTTAATTTAAAATTTGGCAGGCATGTTTGTAAAGTAGTAAAGTACCTTCACCCCCCACCCCCCCTCTGATTATATTTCCTGTCGGTTTTGGTTGGCAGCTTTGGTGATGTGGGTTTGTTTGTTGAATCAACATTTTTGTAAGAAGAAACAGTGCAGGTCTAATTTATTATAGGTCCTGTGCCCTTCCTAGAGAGTTGAATGTACTGCATCTTTCATTCTAATTAAAGCAATTACTGAATCTCAGGCACTTTATATTTCATTAATGTGGTTTTAATTCTAGGATTGCAAATGATCATTAGTGGTTCATAATTACAATTACTATTGACTCTGTTATAATGTAATGATAGTTGCTTCCACTGAGGCTCGAACTCATTCCCATCATTCATGTGAGAGTATTTTCCGGGACACTGCATGCCACTAGACCACAAGGTTTTTGTGAACATAGTGTCTGAATTGGAAGAGACAGAAAATAACTAGGTAGTGACTTCTCTAACAACACATGAGATTGAATTCTCTAAATGTTTGCCATATGAATCTGGCCTGGTGTTATTTGTTTCAATTTCATAGCACTGCTGGCCCTATGTTAAAAGCATATTTACTTTATAAGTTCTGAATGCTTCAAAAAGATGAAGAGATATCAGTCTTATCATCAAGAGCGAAAAGAGGATAAAGATAAAGAGATATCAATCTTATTATCAAGAGTGTAAGAAGACAAAAACAATAAAGAAGCTTTTGCTTTGAGAGTGCAATAAGACAAAAATAATAAAGAAACTTTATTAAGTTTGTATTATTTGACTGTATTATTTGACTGTACAACTTTAAATACTTTTGTAAAAGTAAGAGTGATGTAAACAATGATGTAATATGTTTTTTCTATATAAATAATCTCTCATCTTAATAATATTATCAGATCTTATACCATATAAATATGATGTCAGGTGAGCATGGACATCACATATAACGTATGCATGTAACCATTAGTTACTAGTTAAGAGGAGAATTACAAATCCCAATGGCACCGTGAGTAACAACCCATATTGTAAAGACGTAAAAGCAAACTCTTTCTAGGTTTTCAAATTTAGAAATATGTCTATCGTGCATGTGTTTACCTTGCTGTCTGAAATTTAGTTGTTTCTGGTGATGATTACGTGAGCGTTTGTTAATTGAGATTTGAGACGAATCTGTTCTCGGAGTAGTTTCCAACTTTTTAAGCGTTTTTGGGTTAGATTGATTATTGTTTATATAATTCGAGTGAACAAATATTAACAAGAAGCTGGAATAGCTCAGTTGGTTAGAGCGTGTGGCTGTTAACCACAAGGTCGGAGGTTCAAGCCCTCCTTCTAGCGAGTTTCTTTTACCACCCAAAAATATTCTTCACAATCGGGCTTGGCCCAACCAACAGAAAAAATATGCTTCACAATTGGGCTTGGCCCAAACCAAAAAAAAAAAAAAAAAAAAAGGCAAGACAGTACACAAATCACTCTGAAAAAAACTTGTACATGGTAAACAAACTCACTCATTACATGTTATCATATTATAATTGTATGAAACATATACTGATATACACATATACTCTCTCATTCTTTAACCTATCAGTTTCAATACAACAAGATGTTGAGATCCAACCTAGCCAGGGGTAACCATAAATAAACACTAAAGTCTTAAAAAAAAAAAAAAACATTTCATGATTCTTCCAATCAAATCAATTCTCTTCTTCCAATTTTGATATCATCATCTGTATAACTGCATAGGCGGGTACAGATCCTTGCACAGGCTCTTCACATTATCAGCACTTCTCCTTGTCAATCCCCTAGAAGAAAGTGGGCTTGATTTCCTACACAACTGAAAATCATCTGTTGAATGCCTCTGTATGCTCTTGGAGGGAGAATTATGTGTTCTCTGCTGCTTATTCTTTGCCTTAATAGACTGTGTGAGACTCATGTAACTTGGTTTGCTGTTTCTCCCCTCTTCTGATGTGCTATATGCATTCGTTTCGTTCGAGGACATGGATGAATGACTGGTTGTGCTGTCATCATACAGATACCCAGGGCACTGATCAGATAATGCACCAGTTAATTGGCAGCTCACTGGTGGTTTTGCTGATATCCTTGTAGAAATGTTATTTCTTCTGATCTTCACTGAATTATGTCTTGATGGGTTCAAGGATGATTCAACAGCAGAGCCAGATGAGTCAGTGTCTACCACAGATCTGCTCTCCCATGGCTTAGTTGCCACCCACCTATCCAGCCAGTTAAAGTCCCCATGGCTCTTGTCCACCATATTTGGAGTCACCTTCTTGCTTGTTCTTGGTTTCTGAGAATCAGATTACAGGCAATCACATATCAATGGGACCACCAATCAAGTATCAAGAATTGAGATATCTCCAGGGATTATATATTATTATATGCATTACCAGTTGAGAATTGGCATATGCAATTGCTCTCTCTCTCTTTATGGCTCCTTCTTGCTTCATTTGTAATTTAGACCTCACTTCTTCCACTGATCCGGGGCTATCCCTCCATCCATTCTGCAATAAGCTCTGAGAGGTTAGGGGCACTTTCTGAATATACACCTCTAAATGATTGATTAGTGCCCATTGTTGAACAAATGAAATAGTGAAAATTGCATTTTCGATTCTTCAGTTCCATGTGATCATTTTTAACTCCTAAATTATGTGCAAAGTAGCGAGTTTAATCCCTCGAATACTATTTCTGCCACCAATATGTCAATTAATAGTTCCTGAGGGATTAAAATTGCCAATTTGTTCATAACTAAGAAGTTAAAAGATAGTCACGCATATACTTAAAGAAACAAGTTTTTGTACCAAAAGTATAATTAAATGACTAAAAATGCAATTTTCTCAATAAAATCTAAATGTGTAATATTAAATTTGGGTATTACACATTAAAGATTAAGTATACCTCAGCTTGCTTGATGGGATCAACTTGGGTTTTTGTAGATTGGAGAGGTGTCTGAGCAGATTGAGCTCTAACTCGAGCTTGAACTCGAACAAGAGCTTGCATGCACCTTAATGTCACAGCAGCTTGATTCCTAACCTGTCGACCGCGAAATATTGCTTGTATCCTCACCACTGCTCTCAACGCCCTCAAAGCTCGTCTTGCCTGCAAAAATTTTCCTATTAGGTACGAATCTAGCAATCTGTTTACAAATTCAGCTGCAATTATCTGCTTATCACTGTAAAATTGCAAAAAAAAAAATCCTATTATGAACGAATCTAGCAATCTGTTTACAAATTCGGCTGCAATTATCTGCCTATCACTGTAAAATTGCAAAAATTTTCCTATTAGGTACGAATATAGCAATCTGTTTACAAATTCAGCTGCAATTATCTGCCTATCACTGTACAATTGCAAAAATTTTCCTATTAGGTACGAATCTAGCAATCTGTTTACGAATTTAGCTGCAATTATCGGCTTACCACTGTAAAATTGAAATGAAAATCAGCGGAAATTACCAGAAAACCGCGAAACGCGGTCTGGATTCGAATTGCAGCCCATTTCTGCTTGATCAGGACGAAATCCTTGTGCGGAGCCCTAACCACAGTCGCCATGGCAGCAGCCAAAGCGCTGTCAGATACAAACGAAGATATTGATCTTTCGGAATCTTCCAGATACTTCATTCCTTTTCCGGCTCTGGAAGACGGCGTCGCGAACCCCCCGGATCCGCTCCTCCATAGCTTCCACAGCCTGCTTTTCACACTCTCCTTCTCCTACACAACACAGTACATATAATTTTTTTAGAAAATGCAGAATTGAATGAATTTGTGATTATGAACATGAAGAAGTTCTGAGCAGCTTACGGGATGTTTGGAGCGGGATTTGCTGAGAGTGATCAGTGATTTTATCCATTTTGCAGAAGCTCCCATGCTTCAACACTAAGAATTCAGAAATTTTTAAAAACTATTTTCGTTCTTCTTCTTCTTCTTCTTCTTCTGCAAAGAAAATGAAAAGAAAAAGGTGAAGTTGGGAGTTGAGAAAGAAAGAAAGAAAGAGGTTTGAGCGTGAAATACTACTGCATGGAGGAGCGTTTGGCGGCGGAGGGGTTTGAATTTCGAAATTCGAAACCCGAAACCTGTAACGGCTAGTATTCCATTGTTGACTGATAAACGACGTAGTCTTTTACTTTTCCTTTTTCTTTTTGATTTCTTTTCTTTTTCTCCCTATTGATTTCATTCAACAACTTTCATGGTCAGGCAGCAGGATTTTCAAATTTTCAACTGGTTGTTGGGCCGTTGGGCCAGGCCCATCTGTCGACACGATTGATGACAATAGTTATATCATGGATCCGAGTTCATATTATTACAATTTACCTACAGAATATTTACAATTCAAATTATAAACATTTAGTATGTAAATTGTGCATTTTAACGCAAAGTGACTCTAGATCCACAAAATATTTTGTCGGTTGATGATCGATGGGTAGGTGAAGAATATTTTGTGGTCAAGCGGCATCCGGTGTACACTCCCATGTGGAAGGGAGTGAGTTCGAGCCTTAGTGGAGGCATCTGTTGACTCTTTGTGCTTCAGTAGAACTCAAAAAAAAAAAAACTAAGCTATCCTTTGATTCTAAGTTATTTAAGATAAAAAAAATTATATAAAATTTGATAATTTTTATTATCTTAGGTCATCTCTAATTTAAAAGATCAAATTTTACACTAAAAATAATATTTTCAGTATATTCTTACATCAGAGTTTGTTTATTTCTAACCCATTTACACAAAATTTTATTCACTCACTAAAATGATTTGTATTCTCATAAATTAAAAATTTATATTAATACTAATTATTTACTACAAAATATAATTATAATGCAAATAATTTTTTGTATTCCACAATAATGTAGCATATAACATCTATTACATTTTTATTTAATATATATGCAATTTATAATTTATAAAATCTTCCAAATGATATAATTTATTTGTAATAATATATAATTTATGTAAGTATTTCACAAAACATGTAATAAATAAATAAAAATTGATACAAAATGAATTAATAAAAATGAACACGGCCAAAATAGAGAAAAAAAATCTACAATTTTTTGACGTGATGAACATAATTGCGCCATATATGGCGCAGTACTGTTCACCTATGGCAAAAGGCCAGTCGTGTCAATTTTTTTTTTACCTAAGCACAATTAGTTTTTAAAATTTTTATTTATTTTAGTGATGATGTGAGGATAGAATGATAGATAACTATTGGACATTTTATTGAAGTATTGAAATTGAAATTAAAATAAGAATCAAATACTTGATAATTGGACTAAGTTTTAACAAGAGTGAATTCTTTGTTTGGTAATAGGCGAGGATCAAAATTGAAATATATATGTGTGTGTGCGCGCGCCTTTAAAAGATAATGATTTTTTTAATTATTCTTTCATGATTTGAATTCCATTTCAAAACACACACAAAAAAAAATTAAAACAAAAAAGACGATTGACTTTTTTTTTGTTTGGCCAGAAGATTGAATTTGAACTCAATATTAAACTCAAAACCCATGAACCAAACAACCTATTATGTTAACAATGTGGAGAAGAAACTCCAATTCACAAGGAGTAATATTATGGATATGGATGCCTTAGCAAACAATCCCAAAAACACTCAAATTCGGATGTAAAATTATATTTTGTACTTAAACCTTGCATAACATTAGAAAAAAGGGAAAATGACACTTTTTCCCCTCTATGTTATGTGCTTATAGCACTTCCCCCCCCCCCCCCCCCCGGTGTTATTAAAGTGCAGTTTTTCCCCTGAAATGTTAAATTGACATTGTTACCCTTAAAAATAATTATTTCATTTATTTTTCTTCTCCAACAAATTATTACTTATAAGTATGAATGATCACGATTCGGTTCGAACATAACCAAACACTGTAGCAATCATACCGAAATAGTATGGACGGTTCTAGTTACGATTCAGAACCGAAAAAAATAAAATTAAATAATTATTGAACCGTGAACCGGAACTTAACCACAGTCATATATAGTAAAAATGATCAAACACTTATTTTGATAAATCGGTACGGTTCGGTTCCAATTTCAATTTTGAACCGCCAATCAAAACTTATTTATTTATTTATTTTTATAATTTTATTTCTAATTTAAAATAGTCTAAATTCAACAATTATTTTATTTATTTTTTCGGTTCTGAATCGTAACCGTAACCGTCTATACTATTTAAGTTCAATTGCTACAGTGTTCGATTAGGTTCGTATCGAACTGTGATCTTCCATACATATTAGTAATAATTGGTTGGAGAATAAAAATAAATGAAATGGTTATTTTTAAGGGCAAAAATGTCAATTTAATATTACAAGGGAGAAAACTACCACTTTTAAAATAACTGAGGGGGAAAAACTGCCACTTTATAACTGAGGGGGAATAACTGCCACTGAATCGTAACCGTAACTGTCTATACTATTTAAGTTCAATTGCTACAGTGTTCGATTAGGTTCGTATCGAACTGTGATCTTCCATACATATTAGTAATAATTGGTTGGAGAATAAAAATAAATGAAATGGTTATTTTTAAGGGCAAAAATGTCAATTTAATATTACAAGGGAGAAAACTACCACTTTTAAAATAACTGAGGGGGAAAAACTGACACTTTAATAACACAGGGGGAAAAAGTGCTATAAGCACATAACATAGGGGGAAAAAATGTCATTTTCCCTAGAAAAAATAATCCAAATTTTATTTCTTAACTGTATATATGAAGAGTATGATCCATTTTAGCATTTAGGTTTTAAGTTTAAAATAATTCACTATTTATCCTAAATTCTCCTAAATTCAGATTGATTATTAAAAAAAAAAAGAAAAAAGAGTATGTAATTGATGATGAAATATGACATTGCGATTAAAAGTGAAATTATTCGTAGCAGCGCTGACCTATATATGCTATTGACACTCCTTCTACACTCCTTTTCAGTTCTCAGAGTTTAGCAGCTAGTGGGGGTAGTGCATAGTGGAGTTAAAAACAAGGCATTGAATGGTGCAAATCAGCTTTCCATTTCTTCACACTTTGCTTCCCAAGTTTGCCATCACACCTCTTACCCAAAATGTAAACAAGTTGTGCCTCTTCATTCTTCAATCACCCATTTCATTGCTTTTGACTTTTCACGAAAATCATAATTTTTTTTCGTTGGTGGTAAGTGCATCTGATAAACCCGACTTTTATGTAAGAGCTTGTAAATCAGACTAAAGATTTTGTGGGACGAATTTGATCGATCTAATATTAACAAGAGTTTTACTATATGGACTACCAATTTCTACTCCCTCATCTTTACTCACTAAGTGTCAACATCAAACTTTTGTGTTTGGGAGTAAAAGTAAGAAGTATAACTTGAGAGATTATATAAATAGATAAATAAATAAATTAGGGAGATTATAAAGTACTAAAATACTCATGTATCAAGTAAAACTCTAATGTATTTTTTTTAAGAGACTTATAAAATTGTAATTTAAACAAAAAATTATGAAGTATATTACAATAGTAAAAAGTTATGGACTAAAATGACTAGTACGGAATAATTGAAAAACTTTATTATTATTTTAAAATAAATATTAAAATTCGTACTTAAAGTTATGGATTTATATTATCAGACAATTATAATATAATGTATTTGAGCAAAAAAGGGTGATTTACTGAACTTCTGAAGTTGAAAGCAGACACCTGACACCTGGAGCTATCCAGTAGAATAAGAACATTAGGCTTTATACCTTGGATAACAAGGAGCCGCACCAGAATAAATGTTGCCCTGACATAATCCTCCTAATCTGCACAAACAAGTTTTAAGTAATTGTCTTTTCTTAACTTAATTAGAATTTTTAGTTGTCTCAGACACTGATTCCTAGTATTAATTTCAAGATTTGAACAAAAATGGCCTATAAGGCTATGTTTTATTTTCCACCACTTATGGAATTTGACTGTCAAAGAGATAGAGGCTCTGCAGTCTAGGCATCCAAATTTCCTACTATACTATACTATACCCCTCTCATTCATTGGTTTATGTACCTGAAAACATAGTCCAATTTCTAAAGTATTTGTTCATTGATGCTTACCCATTTTACACATTAAGAATATAGCTTTGTATCCTGTAATTGCCAGCGAAACAAAGGTATCAACTCTTTGTTGAATTGGTCAATCAGTTAAACTTTGACGTAAAAATTTAAGGCAAATATTTTGAAGCAAATAAATGTTAAAGCGGAAAAGGGCGGGGAAATCAAATAATCGAGGCTTGGGACAAGCTAAGTTAGTAAATTTGGATAGAGTTATTACCTCATAATTCTTTAATTAATTAATTAAGATTGAGAAGAGTTGGTTGCAGAATTATGAGTAGATTGGGACTAAGATTCATCTGCAAATCCAAGTAGATTTAGACTTTTTCCAGTGCAGTGCAGTGCAGAGAGGGGAAGAAATAGAATCACTTGTGGGAGAAGTAAAGAAATCTGTAATTCTGGGAAGAAATTCCAGGAAGCCTTAAAAGCAGCTAGCTAGCTAGCTAGTAAAGGTATAGCTTTATGGGAAATGGGGCAATATTTATCTGATCTGTACTTTCAACTATGTGGTTTTTGTTTTCTTCCCCCTTGTTATATACAGCAGCAATCTTGAATTGACTCCAAATCTAAAGCACTTCATTTAGTTGCCATCTCCAAACACACACTCTCATTCTCTTCTTCTCTTCTTCCACAGTTCCTTCACAAAATGATAGCTAGATTTTGCTGCATTTCCTTCCTTCTCCTCACATTTTCTTTGCCTAATGTGGAAACCAGGTCTTTTGCTCCCATAAATGCTGCAATTCAGGTAACAAAACTTCAACTTTCACTGATCAACTGATCGAGCTGTGAATTAGGCTGTTGACTTGGTAACAACAAGGTTACAAGTTTGACTCCCAGTCTATTGGTCTGTTTGGTTTGAGCAGACCAGCTTTAGGTAACCTAAGCTGGTGTACCTTCTTGTAGTCCTTTGTCGGCCAAGGTCACAAGCGAGGTTTACCTGTACACACCATTGAGTAGTGGTTGCGGGTTTCTCTCGTTACTGGAAAATAACAAGTTGTGAATATAACTGATTTTGGTTGTTAATTGTATTTGTTACAAAAGGGGCAGATGGAGAGAGGGGGAAAAATAGGGTCAATTCCACCAAGCTGTGAGCACAAATGCTATGGATGTATGCCTTGTGAAGCCATCCAAGTGCCCACCACTAGTGGCACTGTGGGTGTTCAGTACACAAACTATAAACCAGAAGGCTGGAAATGCAAGTGTGGCCCTGCCCTTTACACTCCATGATTCAACCTTGTTAGTGTCATTATTACTTCAGATCAGAGATGCATGTATGTGGTGTTTCCATGATTCTTAATATAATCTTGGATGGATCAATGTCCTTATGTAATATAGTTTTTTTTCAAGTACATGTTACTATGTTAGTTGTTATGATGGCAAAGAGGATTTTGAGTAATAATTAGTTTTTTGTCTTTTATCGATGATAAAATAATTTTAATTCATATATAGGCTCAGTGCGGACAAATGTGATCAATGGCTCTTAAAATAAAATTTCTATATAAAAATGTGTGCTTGAAAGCACAAAAATATGCATTCAAAGGTTAAAATTGTGAACTTGAAGGCCACATTTATGCATTGATGCATAATTATGCACTTGAAGGCACAAGAGTGTGCACTCGAAGGCCAAATTATGCAATTGAGGGCACAAAGATATGCAACCGGAGCAATTTATGGCACCAAAAAGAAAGTTATTTAACTTAAATGTTATTGAAGCAATTACCCTTATAAATCTCGTAAATGTCATTAAAAATTTAATTATACATTGTTGAAAAGAATGCAAAAGATATAATAAACAATGCTCATAATTGTGCACTTGAAGATACAAAAATGTACACTTGAAGGTTAAAATTTTGCACTTGAAGGCACAAAGATGTGCAATCGAAGCAATTTATGTTAACAAAAAGGAAAATTAGTCAAATTGAAACAATTACCCTTACAAATCGTTTGTAAATCTCACAAATTTCATTAGAAATTTAGCTATACCGCCTATACATTATTGAAAAGAATGTAAAAGATATACTCAGTAATAAACATTGTCTGATATTTATGCACTTGAAGACACACAAATGTACACTTGAAATTACAAAAATATGCACTCGATGGCCAAAAGTGTGCACTCAAAGGAAATAAACTATGCACTAAGACAAAACATATGCACTCAAATAAGAAAAAAATATGCATTTAAATAAGAAAAAATGTGCACTCAACAAAGAACATCTAAACTTACCTACTCAAAATTACAATTATGTCACAAAAATTGTATTATTGATTAGTATTATATTTGAGCATATAAGTATGCCATTTGCAAGTTGTTTCGACCTGACCCGTCTCATGAATAAAAATTCGTAAGGCGGTCTCACACAAGTGTGACCCCTAATTAATAGCTAATTATTAGGTCCTCCCAATTGGTAGCTTTTGGACCAAATTTTAAGAAAAAATGGGTGAGGTGGATGAAAGAGAGAGATGAGAGAGAAGATAAACATACCTTGCAGGAGGTTGGGATTTTTTTGACATTTCGTGGGTCCCACCGGAAAAAACAAGCAACAAAATGCAATTCTCTCTCTCTCTTCTAACATTTTGTATTTTATTCTTTTTTCTTGTTTTTCTTTTTCTTTTTCTTTTTGCTTCCCTTCTATCATAGGTGAAGCTTAAATATGTGTGCAAAAAAACTAATATAATGAGGAAGACCGTAGAGCATGGCCATCAGTGAATCAAAGGTGGATATTGTCAGCCCAAGAACCGAGGCATAAATTTGAAACATATGTAGGTGGTTGGATTTTCATATTTTATTGCTCTTGCAAAACTACAAGAGCATGTCAGAGAAAAATAATGATAAATAAGGATGAAGCAGCAGTGAACGCCCTTGCGCTTGGCCGCCAACTCTGACATTTACCCCTTTTTTTTTTTTTTCAAAAGTCAAGTTTATTTGTTTTGTTTGTTTTGTTTTTTTAATCTCCTTCTAATTTCTCTTTCATAATTACACTTACAAAACTCCTAATAAACCGCGAAAAAACTCCACTGATAAGGATGCTCATAGTAGTGAGATCATCCAATTCATAGTATCCAATGAATAGATGTTACATCAAGAGAGAAAATATTGGAGGTGAAATTTATGAGGGAAAGAAAATATATTTTTCAATTTAAAATTGTGATATAAAATTATACGGAGTAGTTAAAAAAAAAAAACAAAACAATATATTGTTCAAATGCAACGACTAATTGACACCACCTGAGGGAAAATGCAGTAAGCGGGAAATCAGACAAAGCCTTATAAATTCAAATCCCTTACAAAATTAAAATTAAAAAAACCCCCAAATAAAATTTCCAGTTATACCTGTCTGCATTTTCCCCTCAAAAATCCATGGCGAGAACTAAACACCAAGCAGTAAGGAAACAACGTGGTCGACAGAGCTCCGGTAAATCTTGTTAGCTTGAGTTTTGTTCTATGTTCTCAATTTGATGTTCAAGGAAAGAAAATCATTTGGTTTTCTCAAACCCTAACTTTTTGTCTTTCCTCAATTTCAGCTGCCGATGCTTCCGCTTCAGCTTCAAGGGTACTTCTGATAGTATATGGTATATCTCTGTGTTTCCTTTATATGCTTAGAATGATCAATTTAGTGTTTTTTGTTTCGCTGATTTAGGAGACGCCGACTAGAAGAAGTCCGAGGACTACGCAGCAAAGTCCAAGTAAATTTGATTTTTTTAACAAGTTATTTTCGGAATAGTAATCATTTTATGTTTAATATAATGTTTTTGTTTTGGTTGGTGACATTAAATGTTTTAAATTTTTGGTTTGTTTCTGTTGTCAGCTTCCCGTTCCCAGCCTCCCACTGGCACTGGGACACGGAAACCTCATCGTTTCAGGCCAGGAACGGTGGCTTTGCGTGAAATACGGCATTTTCAGAAGACCGTTAAGCTTCTGATTCCGGCTACTAGTTTCATTAGGCTAGTGAGTACCAGCATTTCTCACAAATCTTTCGATTTGAGCATAATCATATTTTATACTTAAATAGGCTTGGAGATTCTGGCTTGATAAGTGTGCTTGTTTGTCATGTGAGTAGGATGATTCTATAGCATAGCTTGTGCATCAAAATTTCCAAAATGGGTTAACTAGAGAAGTTTTTAAATGACTACCGTGCAGCGGTGCAGAGAATTTATTAAAAGGAGTGAACAATCTCAATGTGCATATTTCTGCTTCATTGATTTTATTTTATTTTATTTTTGTTGAGAAAAACATGATCTGAGGTTAAACTTTATTTCAGTTGTTATCTTTCTATTTGCGAGAGTGATAGATAAGAATGCTATATTACATGCTCAAGGTCACCATGATAAATTCTGTGGTGGGGGGGAAGCTCATTATATATTGGCCGTTATAATTCATATCAAAATATTTGTTTATCTTTGGAGACTCTTTCCTACCATAGTGAGCTGTTGAATAGCTCTTTTTTTTTTTTTTTTGGCTGTCAAGCACAGGCAGAACAATGTAATGACCACATAAGCTAGATATCGGGTTCAATTATCATTAAATTGTTAAGGTCCTTGCAACTTGTAAGAGTGTTTTGTAAATTAAGTTCATGGCTTATTCTTGTAGATACAAGTAAGTTTGGTGGAAATGGAATTGATTGTTTATCTGACAAATTGGCTCCTATATGTGTGGATTCATAATTCATTTACTTCAGTCTGATTTATACTGGAAGCAAATTTTAAGAGTAACGTAGATTGTACATGTACTATGTCATTACGTTAGATTTTGTTTGTTTGTTTATATATTTTTGTTTTTTTATCAATGCAAGAGTTGGTTATGTGCTGTACACGCAATTGGAAAGCACGAATGCAATGGAAATTTTGGCTTCTTTCTGATTCATGCTCTATCAGTTTGCTAGTCATGAAGTCTTTTAGTATCTTGGTCTATTAACAAGTTGTATTTGTTCATATTCTGAATGCGAAGATACACACCACTCTCAGAATGTTAAATTTGAATTTCTGAATATATGCATGACACTCTGTCAATAAATGGTATAAGACTTTTAAGTTGATTATGACTTTAATCTTCATTCATGAATGGGTTTGCTCCCTCGGGTATTCAATTTCACATTATCTTTAAATGGAGTTCTTTCTAATTATGGCAGGTTAAAGAAATTAGCAACTTTTATGCACCCGAGGTATCTCGCTGGCAAGCTGAAGCTCTAGTAGCACTTCAGGAGGTATTGCAGCTTTGAGTATACATACTTTTTAATTGGTAATTCCCTAGTTTGTATGCATTACACAACTGTTATGAACAGCATTCTATAATACATATGGAAATGAAACTCCATTGACTCATTGCAGAGTCCTTGACATGCCCCATTTGTTGCTGGGTTTTTCTTTGCAGGCTGCGGAAGATTTTTTGGTTCACTTGTTTGAAGATGCAGTGCTATGTGCAATTCATGCAAAGCGTGTTACCGTCAGTAAGTTCCAACCCCTCCATACCCCACCCTTGTAAAGGGTTTTCTTCTTCCATTCGTTACACCCCTCCCATAAACAAGACATTTCTATAAACTTAAATAAATATTGATTTATGAAAACTAGTGAACTGTAGTTTATCAATACAGTAGATGAAAATCATGTCCCCTCAATTGTTTTTGAGCTTTTGGCTGGCCTAGCCTAGGGTGCCTAGTAGTGAACATATGTTGCTCTCTACAATCCTACTAGCATCAATATGTCTACCGTTAATTCAATACCAAGCTTGAAATGACTGTTCGATATCCTATTCCTGACGTCCAACACAACTTGTGTTCTTGTTGTCCTGGTTGCTCAGTGAAAAAAGATTTTGAGTTGGCTCGGCGACTTGGAGGGAAAGGGCAACCATGGTGAGATCACGACCGTCCCACCTGTTCATGAAGTGCCGTAATCAACCATTCCCAGACAGATCCACATCCCTCCATCCTATATTCCTATCCTGTAGTGATTCAATATTTTGAGCATTCCAGAGTAGCTTGATGTTAGAGCATTTGTTCAATTGTTTGTCTGTGATCTCTGCTTTAAAGAGAATGATTAGGTTGAACTGTAGTAAATACTTACAGTGTATGCTAAATTTAATTTGGCTCTGTAGCTGGATCCTCCTAACATGATCATACAGATGCGAATTATCCCTGATGTTAAGTACTGAATATGACTTGTGAATTTGTGATTAACATTTAATGTCACTTTATTGCTCCATTTGTCCTCAAGTATTGATTGATTGTGGTTTTCTGTATCATTCTTCCTTGATATTTTGAAGCATCGAGTAAAGCCAATGATGATAATGAAATATAATTTGTGAAAGAGTTAAGTTTGGAATTCATGCTGTCATTTATTTCTAATTTTATTCCTATCTTTTAAAGTTAATTTGATAAATTTTTATTTATTTTTTTCTCTATATAAAGTGAGAACCGTTAATATTGAAGGTGATAGTGAAATTATGCCTGATAGAATAAGAAAATTAAAGCTTTGTTTCACTGTGTGTGAACAACAATTGGTGCAATGGTTGTGTTTTTTTAATTTTACCTTTAATGGTTTAGAAGATAAAAGCTAACGGTGAACTATAATTAGAAATAATTCAATAGTTAAGGATTAAATTTGATAATTTTAAAAGTCAATGACTGAAATTAAAAATAAGTAATAATCATAAGTTTGAAGGGCTTAATTGGAGTTACATATATTGTTGTAGAATGTAAACTCTAACTATGTCTGGTAAATCAAATAAGTACTAAGCTATATTTGATAAAACATGAATAGTTTAAAATAATTACGTTTTTTTAGAAACAATACACTTATTAGCGTTTCAAAATAAACTAATAGTTACTAGTTTTTAAACTTTCAATTTTAAGTTAGCTTATAAATTATGTATGTCAAATAGAGCATCGATACTAAAGACAACTACAAGCATAATAAAAAAATTGGAGGGAGCTTTTAACAAATGGAAGTGAAATTTTTTGTGATTTTTACTATTACAAATTAAAAAAAATAAATTCTGAGATCCACTGAATGGGAAAAGAAGAAAAACTGTTTTTTTTATAGAAACTGTTTTCCCTTTTCTCTCCTACATGTACCTTAAAAATCAACAAAAAATTCAGAGGTTGATATTTACGGAGTATGTTCCAGTTTTGTTGAAATTCTGGTGAACAGATCATCAAAACCGATCCCAGTCATCCAACAAAATCCCACGGCCAGATGTGAAGCTCTGACCATCACGCCCGGGCCCACCATGTCAACACGGCCAATCATCACCTTCATTGTCATGGTTACTGTCTGGTAAGACAACGTGGGACCCATACCTAGACAATCTCATCTGAACACATTTTTTTTCCCATTCCTTTTCCTCTGTTTAACGCGATACTTAACGGTGTGGTTTTGCCAACAATTTCTGGGAACATCACTTATTGATGTTGTACTATTTTCTTTTTCATTTAAAAAATAATAATAATTTTGGTTAAGAAATAAGGTACACTCGTTTATTTTAGATGTCGTAGTCTCGTAGAGCTTAAGCCATCTAATTTAATTTTGGCAAAGTTTGTCGCGTCAAACAATGACAAATTTGTGAGTGATAAATATAAGGAAAGTAAACATTTTTTCTAAAAAAATTAAAGCACTAATTTTTTTTTTCAGCATTTTTTTTTTGTGTGTAAATTATATTTCAATATCGATGCATTTAAGGTCCTGTTTGATAAATGGTTGTTGGTTAGTTGAGTTAGCTGATTGGGTTTGAAGGTATGATTAGTTGATAACATTAATTGATTGTAGAAAGTTATTAGTAAAATTAGCTGTTAGCGGATAGCTGTTTGGTATAATTTCTTTTCTCAAAAAGTTATTTGAAAATGTCGCTTTAAGTAGCCTTTTGAATTTTAGTATTTTGGAGTTACAAAAAGTTTATTAACCAAACAACTAATACTAGTCAAATAAGCCAAAATTGGATGATAGGCTGATTATTTACCAAACAGGGCCTAAATCAATATCTTTAATTCATGAGAAAGCTCGTATCCACAACTTGAACGTGCAACCCTAATTGACAAATAACTATAAGTAACTAGCTTAGTTACCCATAGTTGACTGTGTCAAACTAATAAGATCAATAGACAACTCTCATGATAAGTCAAACTTAAAACTTGTGGTTACCAAGACAACTAACCGAACAACTTGGTAAGGGGTTTGTTAAATCAATCTCAATGAAAATATACATAATGTTACAATATCTATTAAAAGCAAATTCTCTTCCGAGACTGTTTCACGAGTCTCAATTCAAGAGATGAGTCGGTCATGAAAGTTATGATCTTATAGTATATAGACTTAGTAATATTATTTCATGCAAAATTTATATTACGGAGTATAATTTTGCTATAAAATATTATATATAAGGCTTAAAATATTGATTATATATATATATATATATATAATTCTGCTATTTAATGTCACTTTATTCTTTGCAATTTGTATATTATAATTTTTCTAAAAAGTATTTTATATAAGACTTAAGGTATTGATGATATTTACAATTTTGTTATATTATTACTTTATTCCCTCCAAAATATGTATTACATTTAAAATATAAAGTATTACTTTTATGTTATAAAGTATTATATAATGTATAAGGCTTAAAGTATTGATTATATCTGTAATTCTATTATGTTATTACTTTATTTCATGCAAATTGAATTGTTTACAAGATTGCTATAAAGTACTACATTTATACTATAAGGTATTATATATATATATATACACACACACACACACACACACACACATTGGACATTTTTCGATCACACAACATGTGTATTAATAAATTATAACGCCAAGACCTTATAGTCTAGTGGCACCCGGTTGCACTCTAATATGGAATGGTGTGGATTTGAGCCTTAGTGGATGCGATATTGACTCTTTGTGCTTCAGTAGGTTGAGAAAGTAATTATGAACATATACTCCATTTTCAATCTCAAATGAGTCTATTTTGAGATCAATTTCTCATTCACCATTATTCATTTTGAACGTACAATATATCGATTTCTTCGTCTCACTACAAATAACCCAAATCCCCTTTGACCGAACAAAATAGTCACTTAAAATGTTATTTTATGCTATTTTTCAAAATGAGTTAATGTCATCTAAGGTCCTCCGAGTTTGGTGGTTTCACAATGTTTAGTCCTAAACTTTCAAATCGACCACCGTAGTCCTCCGAGTTTCAAATTTCGACTTTCTGTAGTCCTTCCGTTAAAATCATCGTTCACACCGTGAAAAGTAAGGGCAAAAGAGTCTTTTTATTTCTAACTCAGCCAACACAATTGATTTCCTTCCAGATTTAGCCCTAAATCATTGACGCTTATGATGATGACCTGCAGTTGCAAAGCAAGAAAATGGAGAAAAACAAGAGAGAGAAGAGAACGGGAATGACCAACAACAATGGCAGCAAAGAGTCCGCCGATAGCCCAGCCGAAGCGAAAACGAAGTCAGAGGTGAGTTTAAGCAACGGTGGCCAGACCAACGCCTCCGTCGAGCACCGCTGCGCCAATGGCGGCGACGATAGTAGCGGAGAGGAGGAGGAATACGTCGGCGAGAAAGTCGTAGTCAGAAGGATTATTAGCTTTCTGGGAAAGAGAATCTGAACAACGATTTGGCCCTAATAATTATCTCAAGATCGGTCACCCATCTTTCTTTGCTCATCATCATCTTCATTGTCTTTTTTTTTTTTTTGGGTTGTGTAAAATACAGCATCGTCTCCATGTAAAATATTCCTCGTTTTGAATCATCACCTGCAGCTCTATGATTTTTCAAATCTTGTATATGTAAAGAATGTGAATTAAACTGCAAATTTCCAGAAGAAAAAAAAAACAAAATTAATCTTTAATGTGATTTTTTTGAACTGCATATTAGATTTCTTGCTTCAATAAATCTGCTGGGTTTAGGACAAAATAAATGCAATAAGAAACTCTTGAATTTGAAAATTGACAATTTTAGATAGTTCGTTTTTTTAAATAAGCAAACATCATATTGAATCTCAAGTCTTACAGGTTATTAATCATTGTAATTGCAATAGTAATGACTCAAAACTAAAAAACAAGTATTGAAACTCAACAAAAATGATAAGGAAATGAACAAGCTTTCCAAGGCTTTGACATCGAGACATGAGTAAGTGAACAGTATCCTCAAAACCAGAGCTTAGTGCGTCGCCAATGGCGACGCTTGGGGTTGTAGTGGATAGTATTGCCTCCGGTTAGGGCTCTTGACGGAGACGTAGGCGTCGAGGGTGAGATTGAGGCAGACGGCGAGTCAGAGTATGTCGAAGGAGAGATCTAAATTGGTGAGTGAAACGGAATCGACGATGGAAATCAGTAGCAGTGAAAGTACCATTTTACCCTTGAAAATCACGGTGCAAACGGCTCATTGTAACGGATGGACCGCAGAAGGTCAAAAATTGTAATTTGGAGGACTATGAAATTCAAAATCAAAGTTTAGGACTATAGCTGGCGAAACCATCCAACTCGAGGGACCTTGACTGGTATTAACTCTTTTCAAAATGCATAAAGTACTACATTTATAATATAAAGTATTATATAAAAGACTTATAATATTAATTATATATACAATTATGTTATGACATATTTTTATTATATCAGACCCATATTATGAATTGAAACCTCTGTGATGGTCTCACAGAAGTCAACATTATATTAAATAGTAATTGCACGACCTTTGACTCTTCATCATAACTAAATACGTAACAAATCTACTATCATGTCCTTAAAGTTGTAATTATGTTTATTAATTATATTATTATATAGACATTTGAATGTTAGGCAGGATTTACTCTTTTTTTTTAATTTTGTTTTCGAATATTGCTCAGTTGTCAATATTATTATTATTATTATTATTATTATTATTATTATTATTATTATTATTATTTAACATCAAAGGGATCGGAGGTGGAGAGCATATATTATGTATCAGTATCTGAAGATTACTTCGATGTATATTTATAACTTTAAATTATGAAGAATATGAATATTCATTTTAAAGCACCATTAGCAATATTTTATTACAGTTATATTAATCAATTTATTTTATTCTTATTTAAAATATATAACGTGCATAAATATACACCTGCCATTAGTATAAAATTACATAATTTGGTCAGTTTTGATAGATAACGCATTGATGAAATATATTTTTCTGTGGAGTTGAAGAAAAATGTATTTTTTTAAGTATTAAAATAAAAAAGTTATTGTTACAATAAAATTGATAGGCATGCTAATAACTAAAATAAATGTATAAATAATTCTGGTGGAACTTAGGAAAATAATCTGGATTTTAAAGAGTTTATTACCGAAATGGTCCCTCGACTATTGTGAAATTACCAATTTGGTCATCTATATTTTTTCGTGCCCAATTATGTCCCTCGACTTTGAAAAATTTAACCAATTTGGTCCTCCGTTTATTTTACCGTTAAACATCCGTTAAATCAAGACCAAATTGGTAGTTTTGCTATAGTCAAGGGACCGAATTGGTAATTAATTTTTCACTATAATGGTCCCTTGACTATTACAAAATTACCAATTTGGTCCCGATTTAACGGATGTTTAATGGCAAAATAAACGGATGACCAAATTGGTTAAAATTTTCAAAGTCAAGGGACTTAATTGGGCACAACAAATTTTCGATGACCAAATTGGTAATTTCGCAATAGTCGATGAACCATTTTGGTAATAAACTCTTAATTAAACTTTAACCAAAACAAAAAAAAAAAAAGTAATTAAAGTTTCATCAAAATGAAAATTATTTGTTGGTGGTTGCTAAGAGGATTTGATTGGTAGGGTCATCTCGACCCGACAGAGAATATGATTTTTTGGGTAACCTCTGTTTACTGCGTACAAGGAGCTCCTCACGTTGGTGAGATTCGAGCTCCGATCATTGTTTTCAAATTTCATCCATGCAACCAACTAGTTTGAAAATCTTTGGTACCCGTCTCTATGGTATGCAATCATTGCTAATCATAGATGTAATAGGTGTTGTTCAGTCTAAATTCTTTAATGTGCGGTCATTGATATTCGTAGATGTAATAAGTGTTGTTCAGTTTAGATTCTCTTAGGTTTTCGTTGAGTTTTTCTCCCTGTTGTAATCAAATAAATAAACAAACAAAATTTATAGATAAATATTAATTCAAATATTGAGTATTTTATTCATTAAAATATTGATTTTATTTAAATTTAAATCGAGGAAAAAATAAATTAACGTATGAACCATTATTGATGTCACACATCATAAAACGCGTTTTTAAAATCGTAAAAAAAATATTTGGATATTCTTTTTGAAGGAATTATTTGGATATTTCATTTGCTATGTACTTAAAATACGGGTAACAATGTGGTGGATTAGGTTTAGCAGTGTAATTAGCCTTCGCCGGTATTTAAAAAAAAAAAAAAAAAAAAAA
>NC_044926.1:6098465-6153561 GCF_003576645.1 Ipomoea triloba | reverse complement strand
AAAAAAAAAAAAAAAAAAAAAGCCTTCGACGGCCGGCGACTTGTACTTTCATGTTTATTTTTTTTTTCTTTGCATCGCTGCACCCCAATATTTTTATTAATTATTATAAATCCTTAAATTTTAAGCAGAGGACACGTGTAGGCACGTAGCCCGTTTTAAAGTTTTATCGATATTATCATTTATCATAACGCTTTTGAAAATAATTTTTACTTGAAACATCAAAAGTTTTCAACATAACCATTTGAGCCCCTATTTTCTTTATTAATTAAACCTGAACCCTTGACATTATTTTTGGTTAAAAGGAAAATTGACAATCACTATGTGAAAATATAATCGTGCCTTATAACTCTAGTCGGTAAATAAATGACTACAATGAAGTAAATCATTCAAACAATCTTAGCTGAGGTTGTGCCGAATCATTACTCATTAATACTATTATTGGATCCATGGAGTTGAGATACTATTATGCATAATGTAGATCTAAAATGTCAACGATGTTATTACTTAAGTATTACTGTGTATAAGTTTTAACATATTTAATCAACTCAAAATATTAAAAACAACATGTAATAAGGTCACAAATAACATTATTCAATTTTATTTGATAATATATACTCAATATGTGAGACATGTTATTTAATTTTATTTTATCACAATATAATTTTATTACAACATTACTAAAAAATTATACACGTCGCAAAACGTAATATATGTCATTTATTTTTATTAAAAGAAACGGTGCTGTGGTCCATTGTACAACTATTTGGAGTTTAATTCACATTGCAAGCATAATAAAAGTTCATAAGAGATGAGATCCAAACATAAAAATGGAAATAAAAAATAAAAGGTCAATGTACACTGATGAGAAACCTTATGGACCCAAATGTAATTATTCAAAAATGCTAACCTTCTTAAACCCCATACTTACGCAAAGTGATTATTATATTTTTTTATATTAATTTTTCCAAGAAAATTGATTTTCCCTTAAATTCGGTATTTACGGAGTAGAGCAGACTTCAGAGTTAAAAATACTGACAAAAAATAGTACGGCTTTGGACCAGAAAAGAAGCCCAGTTTTCAATTGCTTAGCCAAAGCTTCCCTTCTCTCTCTCTCTCTCTCTCTCTAGAGCTTCTTTTTCTTTCTCTTTCCACACTTGCGATCTCTGCAACTCTGCAGCTCTACCTCTTCCCTCGCATTGCTTTTCTATCTGGGCCTGTTCCTAGAATTCACCTACCCTTTTTGAATTCAGGTATTCTCCCCATTTTTTGCGTTTGTATTTTCTCGGGAAGCTTAAATCTTTTCACTGAAAACCTTGTTTCAAGGGGTGTGCTGTTGATTTGATTTCTTTTCTTCATATTCATATGCGTATAAGCGTGTGATTGAGTAGAAAGAAGATTATTGACTTCAATTTGAGCTGACAATGCAATGTGATTTCCCTTTTTTTTGTTTGGGCTTTTCTTTTGCTACTTCATTTCCTGGGTCAATGCAATTGTGTAATTTTGAGGGCTTATAGTTCAATTTAATATGTAGATTTTATTGAACTCAGATTTTATTCCAGAACTTGATTCTTGAAGTTGGTACTGCGTAGTTGTTGCAGGACATAGGTTCTGATTTCTGAATATGAAATGATGTTTCCATTTTTTTGGGGTCTTTTTTTTGTGCATATTCATTGTTGTGTACTTGTGTTTGGTTTGTTATATTAGATTTTATTATTCTCCTATCATAGCTTTCACTCAAATCATTTGAATTTCAAAGATAGATAGTTTAAATAATGATGCTTTATTATGTGCTGCCCTTCAGTTTCCAGTGAGCAGGCTAGTATACCCTCCCTTGATTGAGTCATGTGGTGCTACCATTGATTTGAGCTCATCATCCAAGGGAGTAAGTGAAAATGGCTGGAGGAAAAATAAGGGCAAAGATTAGCAGGAGCAATTTGTACACATTTTCATGTCTCCGGCCACAAGCTGCTGAAGAAGAGGGGCCTCATCCATTAGGCCCGGGTTATTCACGGGTAGTCCGTTGCAACCAACCCAAACTTCATGAAGTGAAGCCTCTCAAGTACTGTTCAAATTATATATCAACCACCAAGTACAATGTCTTAACGTTCCTACCTAAGGCTATCTTTGAGCAATTCAGGCGTGTTGCCAACTTGTACTTTCTTCTGGCAGCAATCCTTTCACTCACGCCAGTTTCACCATTCTCAGCTCTTAGTATGATAGCTCCTTTAATCTTTGTTGTTGGCTTGAGTATGGCCAAGGAAGCCTTGGAAGACTGGCGGCGGTTCATCCAGGATATGAAGGTCAATCTCCGGAAAGCTAGTGTCCACAAAATGGATGGCATTTTTCGGCCTCGACCATGGATGAAGATTCGGGTTGGAGACATTGTGAAAGTGGAAAAGGATCAATTTTTTCCAGCAGATTTACTTCTTTTATCATCTAGTTATGAAGATGGGATCTGTTATGTGGAAACAATGAACTTAGATGGAGAGACCAACTTGAAGGTCAAAAGAGCTTTGGAGGTTACCTTACCCTTGGAAGATGATGAGTCTTTCAAAGACTTCAGAGCAACCATAAAATGTGAAGATCCCAATCCCAATCTTTACACTTTTGAGGGTAACCTTGAATATGACCGTCAAACCTATCCCCTTGACCCTAGTCAGATTCTCCTCAGAGATTCAAAGCTTAGGAATACAACTTATGTATATGGAGTGGTGATATTCAGTGGTCATGACAGCAAAGTTATGCAGAACTCTACAAAGTCTCCCTCAAAAAGGAGTAAGATAGAAGTGCAAATGGACAAAATTATTTATATCCTTTTTACTCTCCTTCTGTTGATCTCCTTAGTTAGCTCAGTGGGGTTTGCTGTGAAGGCGAAGTTCCAGATGCCAGACTGGTGGTATTTACATCCTGAGGACAAAGAGAATGTTTTTTACAATACATCCAGACCTGCATTGTCCGGCATTTTCCATCTTGTCACTGCCCTTATATTATATGGATACTTAATACCCATTTCCCTCTATGTCTCCATTGAAATTGTCAAGGTGCTACAAGCTCTGTTCATTCATCGGGACATTCATATGTATGATGAAGAGTCTGGAACTCCTGCTCAAGCAAGAACGTCAAATTTAAATGAGGAGTTGGGGCAGGTTGACACAATCCTCTCTGACAAAACCGGTACTTTGACATGCAACCAAATGGATTTTCTCAAATGCTCAATTGCTGGTACTGCATATGGAAAGCGTGCTAGTGATGTTGAACTTGCAGCTGCCAAGCAAATGGCCATGGAATTTGATGAGATGGACCCTGAAAGAAAATCTAATGGAAATGGTTTTGGTGCATCAGAAATTGAGTTAGAGACACCTACTTCTGGTAAAGATGAAAATGACCAAAAACCTGCAATAAAGGGATTTAGCTTCCAGGATAGCCGACTCATGAATGGAAATTGGTTAAATGAGCCAAATGCAGATTTCATTTTGTTATTCTTCAGGATACTGTCAATCTGTCACACAGCAATACCTGAACTACATGAGGAGACTGGTAGCTTCAATTATGAAGCAGAGTCACCAGATGAAGCTGCATTTCTCATTGCAGCTAGAGAATTTGGCTTTGAGTTTTGTAAAAGAACTCAGTCAAGCATAGCTGTTCGTGAGAGATATCCTTCTTATCTAAAACCCATTGAAAGGTGAGACTATCATTAAGGGAGTGGCTTGCATTACCTCCTGTATTAATTATGTTTTGAATAGGGTATCTTATTTTAATTTTATTTTTTCCCCAAAACTCTAGGGAAGTCAAACTTCTCAATCTGTTGGACTTCACAAGCAAGAGGAAGAGAATGTCTGCTATTGTTCAGGATGAGGATGGACAGATTTTACTCTTATGCAAAGGAGCAGACAGGTCTGTTTTTAACATCCTTTATAATGCTGTAGAAATGTATCAATTCACAGGAAAATATACTTCTCCTGCATCTAAATGCCAACATGCTTTTCTCTCACTCTTTACTTGTTCCATCTCTCTAGTTCCCCCAACCCCCTCCCCTTCTCTCCACCTCCATGATAGGGGTGAAGTGGAGTGGGTGGGGTGGGTGGGGGGGGGGCATCTTTATCTCGTGTAATTTTTAAATTTTTTTTTTGAGATTAGCTTCTAGCTATTTTTTCCAATCATGAATTTGACTCTGCTATTTACATCTTTTTTACAGCATCATCTTTGATAGATTAGCGAAAAATGGGAGAATGTTTCAGGAAGCTACAGCAAAGCATTTGAATGAATATGGGGAAGCTGGGTTGCGTACACTTGCACTTGCGTACAGAAAGCTTGATGAGGCTGAATACTCTGCTTGGAATGAAGAGTTTACCAGAGCTAAAACTTCGTTAGGAAGTGATAGGGAAGGAATGCTTGAACGGTTATCTGATATGATGGAAAGGGATCTGATTCTTGTTGGTGCTACTGCTGTAGAGGATAAACTGCAGAAAGGAGTATGTTTTTCACTTGTGGTTTATCAACTTGGACCTAGTTTCCTTTCTGACTTAGAAATTTGGTTATTCATGCCAGGTTCCTCAGTGCATAGACAAACTAGCACAAGCTGGTTTAAAGATATGGGTTCTGACTGGTGATAAGATGGAAACTGCCATCAATATAGGGTGGGTCTGTGGCTACCAGAAAGAGATTCCATACTGCATAGTTTTCTGTCATTGGATTCCAAGTAATCTACTCAAATTTTGTTTTATGCAGATTTGCTTGTAGTTTGCTTCGACAGGGGATGAGGCAAATCTGTATATCAGCAAACACAGATGCAGCAGCTAATGACACCAATGAGGTAGACTTTTGTAAACTAATTAATTAAGACTCTTCAGGACTCTAGAAAACTTGTATGGTTCTTGATCGCTGTTGATTATTCCTCAGGCTGTCAAAGAGAGTATTTTGATGCAAATCACAAATGCCTCTCAAATGATCAAACTTGAAAAAGACCCACTTGCCGCATTTGCATTGATTATTGATGGAAAAACTCTGGCGTATGCTTTGGAGAACGATATGAAGCACCAATTTTTGGAGTTAGCTGTTGGCTGTGCATCTGTTATTTGCTGTCGTGTATCTCCTAAGCAGAAGGCTCTGGTAAGATGTCTTCAATTTTTATTTTTTATTTTAATTTTGATTACGTTTTTAAATGGTCAGAAAGCTCTGATTAATAGTCTCTGTCCATATATTATTCTTTGGTTTCACAGGTGACGAGGTTAGTAAAACAGGGGACTGGAAAAACCACATTGGCAATTGGGGATGGTGCAAATGATGTTGGAATGATTCAGGAAGCTGACATCGGTGTTGGAATCAGTGGTGCAGAAGGAATGCAGGTCAGGAATGCATTCTAATGGGATTGCTTTAAACTGTGCATCTAAAAAAAATTATTGCACGATTTTAGGAAGATGTGATGTGAGCACAAAGTATCTAATAATTTAGAAATGCTTAAAGCATGGACTTTTGCAAGTATACTTGAGCTTGAGCAAACCTTGCCTATTTGAAATTTAATACTGTAATTTGTTAGTAGCTGTGGTGGTCTGGAGTCTTTCATCAAAGATTTTGCTATACTATTAAATCTGAACCACACGGTTCTCCCGAGATAGAAAAGGGTTTCACTGGAATACTATAATATCTGAGATTGTCAAATATTCTGTACTAAAACCTGACTACACACATGCACACATGTATGTGTGTACCCACTGGCTAGAATTTATTGGCCTCGTGTGTGCTTTTTAAGGGTTTTATATAATTTTGATTTTATTGCAGGCGGTGATGGCTAGTGACTTTGCTATTGCACAGTTCCGTTTTCTGGAGAGACTTCTTGTTGTACATGGTCACTGGTGCTACAAACGAATTGCTCAGATGGTAATGAATTGGCTTCTTCTGGTGACTTCATTTCATTCAGTGAAAAGAAAAAGGGTTATTATTAAGAAGCTTTTAGCCACATTTATACATACGGTCTTCATTTATCTTTATTTTCAGTCTTGTACATGTCCTAACTTCAATTTCAATGTTTTGTTCAGATATGCTATTTTTTCTACAAGAATATCGCATTTGGCCTCACACTCTTTTACTATGAAGCGTTTACTGGCTTTTCTGGGCAGTCTGTCTATGATGATCTGTATATGTTACTATTCAATGTGGTTCTCACATCATTGCCCGTTATTTCACTTGGAGTCTTCGAGCAGGATGTGTCTTCCGAAATCTGCTTACAGGTTAGTCCTCTGTGCACCATTTCTTTTACATCAGATCTTCTATCTATATAAACCCGCACTGCTTCTTTACTCGTTCAAACCCCAAATGCAATCTGCAGTTTCCAGCACTTTATCAGCAAGGACCCAAAAATTTGTTCTTTGATTGGAATAGAATATTTGGGTGGATGGGAAACGGTCTGTACACCTCCCTCATTATCTTCTTCCTCAACCTCATTATCTTCTACGATCAAGCCTTCCGAGCCGGAGGACAGACTGCTGACCTGACTGCTGTCGGGACCGTTATGTTCACTTGTGTCATCTGGGCCGTCAACTGCCAGATCGCGCTAACGATGAGCTATTTCACATGGATACAGCATATTCTTATCTGGGGAAGCATTGCCATGTGGTACATATTTCTTCTATTCTATGGTGCAGTTTCGCCAAATATCTCCGGGAACGCCTATCAAATCCTTGTGGAGGCTCTCGCCCCTGCCCCGATTTACTGGGTCACCACGCTTTTGGTAACAATCACGTGTAATCTCCCGTACCTCGCCCACATATCTTTCCAACGAGCTTTCAGCCCAATGGATCATCACATCATTCAAGAAATCAAGTACTGCAGGAAAGACATCGAAGATCAGCATATGTGGACAAGAGAAAGATCAAAGGCAAGAGAGAAGACAAAGATTGGGTTCACTGCAAGAGTAGATGCAAAGATTGGGCAGTTAAAAGCTAAATTGCAGAAAAAGTACTCATCTATGGCTACAAGAACAGAAGTTTCACAAACATAATTCTGCAGTAATTATTTTGTTTGTTTGTTTGTTTGTTTTTTGGTTTTTTTTTTCCCTGCTGTATAAATTAGGGGTTTTGGGCCATTTGCAATGTTCTCTGTGGCCATTTTTTTTAGTTATTTTGTAATATTATTTTGGCAGTATAGTGGGCTGCATCTAGGCCATTGATTACTTCATAGAAAGGTTGTATGTAGAGTACAATTTTTATACAATTTTATTACACAAAGAAAACCTAGGTATAGTGTGTGTTTTCTGTTAGACTTTTTCAAGTTAATGGCTTTCAATTTTGCACTTTAAGCTCTTCTAGCTATAAAGTTGGTCCACATTTTATTTCAATGGTTAATTTCTAGTTAATATAGGTAAGATTCAATCATAAGATATATATGTAATATATGAAAAGTGTATATGAAGTTCATTTAGAATGTACCCACAGCTAGGTTGAGCAAAAAAGCTGAATGAGTAACTGATGATCAATAACCAAATTGATTGAAATTTGTGGGTTTTAATTGGTTATAAAGTTTAAAAAAAGTTTTGATTATTTCATTTTGTTTTTCAAATCAGTTATTAATTGATTATGGGTATTTTAACAAATGAGAATTCAATAGGCATTTAAAGGCAGAAATATACAATATTGGTTATTAAGTCAAAAAATTGCTAGTTAGTTTAGTTTTTTTGATATAGTACGGTAATGTTAAAATTTGTTAAACACTTAAACCGACCATTGCACATCTCTAAGAGCAATGACATTGATTGTTGTTTTTAAATGAGTTTTTGTAGCTTTAGACAAAAAAAATGAGGAAAAAGACTTTAAATTGGTTGACGACCACACCAATCACCCCCAACGGACGTGTGCATAGCTGGTGTGGGCAATGCATACCAACCCTACATAACCCTTTTATTATTTTTTTTATTTACCTTTTAAAAAAAATCTATAGGAAAAATCATGTTAAGAGGAGAATATCATTAATCTCTTTTATTTCTCTCTATCATATAAACAAAATTAACGAAAAATTTAAAATTTTAAGTCAATAATATTACTCTAACCTGGACACTATTCTCATAATGTGACATTGTATCATTTCATGATAGTTTACTTGGATTAACTTGATTATTTTTATCCTAATTAATGTAGGAATTTCGGATAATAACAGTTGAGCTAATTCAAACTTGTATTTGGGCTGCAGAAAAACAAGGTTCAAGATGTATATGTAATGTGCGGGAAATGTATACGCTGTTCATTTAGAATGTATCATGATACATTCTTTTCAAAAAAAAAAAGAATGTACCATGATACAGAATATATTTGATATTCAGAATTATCATAATCTTCTTTTTTTTTTTTAAATATCATAATCTTTTTATTCCTGCTAATATGAATTATTCATAATTTTGTTCGATCAGCTAAATATAGTATATATTGGCCTTTAGGGGAAAAAGAAGAAAAAAAACCGCTGTATGAAAGGCAGCTCGCGTGTAAACGACGACGTCTTATTGTGAAATCATCGTACGATGAACAGCGTTAGAAGAAAAGATAGAAAAAGAAGAGCTGAAAAGAGGAAAAAGAAGAAGATGATTCTTCCTGAAAGAGAAACTTGCATAATCGCTATGAAAGTTGAAAAGACGAAAGATCATGATTCGAATGGATCAATGCTCAATGAAGCAGCTATGTAGATAATTCTGAGAAAATCTGGAAATTCCTCCCCGAAAAATGCTTCTGGGATCTCTTTTCTTGCTTTAATTTTTTTTTTTTTAGTTTTTTTCTTTTTTCTTCTTTCCTATACAAATTACGGAGTATAATTTAGGTAGTTCTCCGCTTCTCTTTGAATAACTTTGTACTTAGGTTTTCATTTGATTTTTGAAATCAAAGAGAGGTTTTGATGGAGCCTCGTGTTGGTAATAAGTTCCGGCTGGGTCGGAAAATCGGTGGCGGCTCGTTTGGAGAGATCTATCTCGGTATGCTAATGCTACTGTAAATTTTGCATTTTTAATCAATAGTTCATAATCATATATGTTTTTATTCTAATTCTAATATTTATGTTTACAATTTTTCAGGGACGAACATTCAGACTAATGAAGAGGTTGCTATTAAGCTTGTGAGTAACTTTCTTCCCAAACTTGAGAACATGTCTTGTAGAGTCGTAGAGTTGTAGTATATCCTTATAAGGAGTCTGCTCTACATAATTTTTTAAGTCTGGCACCCAGTTGAAAATTTTTCTGTATTTAGGAAGGGTGTAAAAGAGTAAAATAAAGGCTTTAAAACTTGCCAATAGTGCATTTATAGGTATTATCATAATGTAGTTATATGAGGCTTGTAACTTTTCCTTGTTTAGTATCTTCACTGAAGCTAGTTTCATTGCCTGTATCAATGTGTGCACAGTTTAACTAGTCTATTGAAAGATTGGTAAGCCATGTTTACAATTTGGTTTGGTTTGTATAAGATGGCTGTTGCCCTTCACAGCTTAGAATTTCTTGATATATGACCTTATTTGTGAGTTGAATGTGGAAACCTCTGTGAGCACTTTGACTAGGTGCTTGTGGCTGCGATTGAGCCGAGTTGTGGTTACAAATGTTGATTCTTCAAGTGTGTAATATTCTGTTCATGCCTTGCATTAACCAAACTTATAGGTTGCTAAACCTTATGAAATCATTCTTTGTTGTGACATCAACAACTTTGTTAATAATCAGAAATTTCTGACAATTGTACCTTTAATTTCTTCTAATGTGGTTGTTAGCACTTGATGATTATTATAGTCCTTCATTCTGCTCTTTCTTGTATCCAGGAAAATGTAAAGACGAAACACCCTCAACTACTTTATGAGGCGAAGTTATACAAACTACTTCAAGGAGGAAGTAATTTTTCATTCTACCGGCCATATGTCATTTTTAACTTGTTTGGATAATAGCTGTTTCTCTTGATGTCCTTATCGTTGAACTTGTTTCCCATTTTGGTAGCCGGAATCCCCAATGTCAAATGGTATGGTGTTGAAGGCGACTATAATGTCCTTGTGATTGATTTACTAGGGCCTAGTCTAGAAGATCTATTTAACTTCTGTAGTCGGAAGATGTCCTTAAAGACTGTTCTTATGCTTGCAGATCAGATGGTAGTGTCATGCTTTCCTCATGTATAGTTTGTTTAGGATCTTTTTGTCCTTCATCTTTTCATTGGTAATACATTATTTTCAGATAAATCGGGTTGAATTTGTTCATTCAAAATCATTCCTTCATCGAGATATAAAACCTGACAACTTCCTTATGGGTTTAGGGAGGCGTGCAAATCAGGTATGGATTAAAACTCTTTGCTGCCAAATCTATAGGTTTGCTGATAGACTCTGATTTAGTACTGCAAATGATTTGTCATAGGTATATATTATTGATTTTGGGCTGGCTAAAAAGTACAGGGACTCGTCTACTCATCAGCATATACCATATAGGTGAGCTCCTCTGAACTCTCATGTATAAATTGGTATACTTGTTATGCTTTTGGCCTAGAAAGATGGACTTACATTGTGATTAAACTCTATATGTCTATTTGCTTTACATGTAATCTTGTAGCATGTTCCTTTGGGTTATCCTACTTATAATCGTTGAATTCAGTCCAAACAACCATTTTACCCATGTGGATATATTTGTTTATATGTAATATGCAGAGAAAATAAAAATTTGACTGGAACAGCCAGATACGCAAGTGTGAACACTCACCTTGGCATTGGTAGGTTTGTCATTTCGTTTATACTTTTGTTTCTCTAACCCTTCATGGTACATTAATAATTTTTGTTGAATTGGACATGGGTGTCCCTGATTCCTTCTTGTTGCCCTATAAAGAACAAAGCCGGAGGGATGATTTGGAATCACTTGGCTATGTTCTGATGTACTTTTTGAGAGGAAGGTAAATATTCTTGCTTGTATGTCCATTTTGTCTTTCTTTTACTGACAGTCTAAACTTTCAAATTTGCAGTCTTCCATGGCAGGGGCTAAGAGCTGGTACAAAGAAGCAGAAGTATGATAAAATCAGTGAGAAGAAAGTTTCTACATCGATAGAAGTAATCTATGCTCCATGGTTCTATACTGCAAGTGATAATACATTTTATGCAGAAATTAATTTCTCATTTCCTCTTTAGGTGTTGTGCCGAGGTTATCCTACGGAATTTGCATCTTACTTTCACTACTGCCGGTCACTTAGATTTGTAGACAAACCAGATTATGCTTATCTCAAGAGACTTTTCCGTGACCTTTTTATTCGTGAAGGTTTGGTTCTTCTAGCATTCATGTAATCAGCAGTTTACCTAAATGTCTAGATATGCCAGCCAGAACTTTCCATTCAAATGATTTTTTGATGCATACATCCAGGTTTTCAATTTGATTATGTATTTGACTGGACAATTCTGAAACATCAGCAATCACAGCTTTCAAGTCCTCCATCTCATGGTCATGTGAGTTCCTTAGGTCAGTTTTTATATTTGTTCAAGTAACAAGTTTGATATGTGTGCATGCTCGCTTCATGACAGGGTGGTATTGGTGCAACGAGTTCAGGGATGCCACTTACTGCTGCTAATATTGATAAGCAAACAGGTGGGCCTCTTCTGATTATCTGATCACCATGTCAAATTCTCAAGCCAAAGACAATATTTAGCAAGCTTTACATGATTACAGATTGTATCTTTAGCCCATCAATCTCGTATTCTCATGCATCATGTATCTTGGAATCAGATATCAAAATGCATGTCTTCCTACTATTCTGCAGGTGTTGAGGAAGGCCTACCTACTGGTTGGTCTTCAGGAAATCTGGTCAATAGTAGAAACACGGGATTGGTTTTGAGTCCTGGGAGCAAACAGAAAGGTCCTGTTAATGACTCAACCATGAGTAAAGGGGTAAGCACTAGTAGTTTTTGGGCATGCATGGTACTTGTCCTTCATACCTTGATCTTGGTCTTCAGAAAGATGATTTGTTAGTCTGTCAGATGAAGTGAAAAGCAACGATTTGACTGGATCTTGTTTGCAGTTGTCTAGTTCAAATATTATCCAATCAAGCGGTTCATCAAGGAGACCTGCTGTGTCTAGCATCCGTGATAGTGTGACTGCTGGGGTTGAATCTGACCTCTCACGCACCCGGGCAGCAGATACAACTCATGCAAGCCCTGGAACTATTCCTAAAATGACCAGTACTGCTGAAAGGAGTTCTCCAGTTATATTTGATAACAAATGCAGTTCCTCAACTAGAAACAGCAACATGAAAAATATCGAGTCCACTCTTAAAGGTGTAGAGGGCCTAAGTTTTGGCAATGATGAGAAATCACACTACTAGCTGCTGCTTTTGTCGTGTTCTCCTCTTAAATACTTGAGAAAGTATGTTGCTTATAGCCCCGGTTTCTTTGAAGAAGCAGTGTGAACTGAGATTATGAGTACCAATCAGATCATGCACCAAGCAAGTACATAATAAAGATGTCGTCATGTTGCTGCCCCCAAAATCAAGGTCCATCTAGGTTATGTTTTGTTAATACTTAATACAGTTTTGAGTTTTGACCTGTTTGCATTATTAGAGTTTTGCATTGTGTCATTCCTTAATACTTAAATACAGTTCCCATTTAGACTCAAAATTCCTCTATTCATTTTTACAGTTCTGCATTTGTGTCATTTCTGATATCATCTTGTCATGACTTAACAACTATGAAACTGTGTGATTCTCGGCTTGATCAATTTCCTAAGTTGATTGTGATCATATGACTGCTGCTTTCCATGTGAATTCTGCATACATAATACTTTAGAAGTTCCCAATAAAAATATCAAGAAACACAGAAAATAATTCATAATCAAACCAGGCCAAGAACACTCCATTACACTATATCTTTATATTATAGAATCAACATATAGTTGCATTCTGATGCATGATAAATAGAGTTTTTGTCATAGTGATCCATGATGTAGTACTGTATTTTTTGTTGCATTATCCGGTATCCCACTATTGTGAGAGTAATCCGAGTCCGGTCCTGTAGCATTATAGTATTGTGTATTAACCCCAAAAAGAAGTCTGAAATAGTTAAAAAAGAAAATGGGCACCAGAGAGAAGGCATCAAGATTCAACAACAGGAGCTAGAGAGAAGCAATCACCACCATCCATAAACCACATGACTGCAGGAGTTCTTGATCCACTTAACGCTCTTTCTGAACGAGCCCTTCATCTTCCCCTCCACACTGTAGGCCTTGTACCCTGCCACTCTCTTCTTCCTCTGCAACTCCGACTCATTCAAGCTCCAACTCTTCGAGGCAAAACCCGATGGACCTCTGCCAGCCTTGCCGTTCTTCAACTTCAGCTCCTTGTAGGGAGGAGGAGATGGAGAAGGAGAAGCATCATAATGTGCTCGAGATGTGCTGAAACTTCTTAAATCTTTCATGGTTGTAGGAGCATAGTAGCTTTCCATTTTCATCTTTCCTTCTCTTGTTGAGTTAGATCTCAAATTCTCCATGGAAAATAAAGTGCTGTGAATTTGGCTTTGCTTCAAGGCTTAGGTTTTGTTAGTTTTTGATTTATTAGGGAACAGCTTAAAGGGGAGTGGGGGCTTTTGTAATCTTTATTTCCAGTCTATTTCTTCCCCTTCTTCTTTTTCTTAAATTAGTGCAAGTCACTTGCATGAAGCGTGACGGAATTTGTATGTATTTTGGCTTTATACTAGCATGTCTAGAGCGTGCTTAACAACTAAGGTATATACCAATTTTATATGCCAAATATAATAGTTAGTGACATTTACAAATTTTGAATTGTCTCTTTTTATTAAGTGTATCGAAAAAAAAAAAAAAAAGACGTGTAATATTACAAGTACTTTGATAGTAAAAATTTTGTTTGATGGAACACTAAGAGTTTCCCCCTCATCTTTTTGCAAAAATTTTGTTTGATGGAAAATTATACCATGGACTAGGATTTACATTGCATTATACACTCTGATCTAAAAATAACCTTATTCTACATCTGTAGTTGACGTATTTTGTATTTGTACATGTAACTATCAAGTTATTTGTTACATATGTGTTAATGGAAGGTACAAAATTAGTGTATCAGAGTTTTATGATGCAATATGAATCTTAATCCATTGTATAACAATTGTCCAAACCTCCTATGGGGCTTTTATTAAAAAAAAAAAAAAAAGAAAAAACTTGTATGGGCCTTAGAACTCTTCCGTAAGCCCAGTCCAAAAAAAATAAAAATCCATGGCACCAAGAAAAAGTTAAACATGGAGAATTTAGTTGGCGTGTTTCAATGCTTTTTCTTTTCTTTATTCCATCCATTGCTTCGGTGTTTCCAATAAGTTTTCTCTCTCTTACATTGAAAAGCCCTAATAATTGATCTCCCCGCCCCATACCCCCGCCCACGGCTCCCGGGTCGCTTTCTCCATCGCGGATGATTGTACAATATATTGAGTAAACGGTGGGGGTGAGTCTTGACAACTCTAGATCTCAAGGTGCGTGTGTTTCCTCCATTATTGCCGTTCATTATGCTTCAGATCTCATCACTTTCTTCTACTCTTATTTTTCTATTCATGCCTTATTTGAGTTTATGTGCTTACCAGTAATTAAGCTTTGCTTTTGAATTTGGGAGTGATAAATTGATATTCTTCGTTTTTATTTTTTCTGTTTTGGTAATACTTTTTCATGAATTTGTAGATAAGCGAGGATGAATCGTATTACTAGTTTAGTTGTTTGTTTGACCAGGTGCTAGGTCCTAAATGATTAAATCATATTCATTTCTCATGATTATTACCTATAGTATGTAAGGAAGTTCAGAACTTTTGCTTTGTTTGTTGTGTTGTGCTTTGGAAATGTTTAATTTTGCTGGAAAAAGATGAGTTTTATCTTCTTTGCCTTCTTTGTGTATAGCTGCTGTAATGAATCTCTTTCCAATGTGTTTTTGTATTGGCAAATGTTTGCCTATGGTTTTGCCAATGTATTTAGTGAGTGTAGTTATGGCCCATTCTATCGACATGAGGCTTGTGTATGTAAGCCTGGGTTAAAGTTGCAAATTAATTGAATCAAATATTGCCTATCACCAGTTTAAGTAAAAGATTGGAAATGGAGCGTGAGAGCATGCATGCTCACTTAATAGTTATGGCTGTAAGTGTAAGATGAGTCCATATGAAACATATGCGTCTCCATCAACCTGGAGATATCCATGTTTTTTCCCATACTCTGTACTTTTATCTCTCTCTCTCTTAATCTGTGCATCTCCCTTCCAGTTAACGTTGTTTCTATGGGATTTTCTAACAGAGTAATAATTGAAGTTGACTAAATGACCGACAATAATAGAGAAGCAGAGGACCAGGATCCTACCCCCAAGGGAAATATACCTCCAGAAAATGAAAATGAGGTATCTATCGACTCGTTAGCCCGAAAGGTCCAAGAATCTCTATCTCTTGCTAAAAGGCATAAGTTCTGGGAAACCCAACCTGTGGGGCAATTCAAGGACCTTGGTGATACAAGCCTGCATGAGGGCCCAATTGAGCCTCCAACACCCTTATCCGAGGTTAAACAAGAGCCTTATAATCTTCCTGCTCCATATGAGTGGATTACTTGTGACATGGACTCTGAAGAAATGTGCGTTGAGGTTTATAATCTCCTGACCCACAATTATGTAGAGGATGATGAAAACATGTTCAGGTTCAATTATTCAAAGGAGTTCCTTAGTTGGGCACTCCGCCCTCCAGGTTTCTACCGAAGCTGGCACATTGGAGTCAGGGTGAAGAGCTCAAAAAAGTTGGTGGCTTTTATCACTGGGATACCTGCAAGAATACGTGTTAATGATAGCATTGTAAACATGGCAGAGGTCAATTTTCTGTGTGTTCATAAGAAGCTTAGATCTAAAAGACTTGCTCCAGTTATGATCAAAGAAGTCACAAGGAGAGTTCACTTGGAGAATATCTGGCAAGCAGCTTATACAGCTGGAGTTATCCTTCCTACACCTATAACAACTTGTCAATATTGGCATAGGTCGTTGAATCCTAAGAAGCTTATTGACGTTGGGTTTTCTAGGCTGGGCGCAAGGATGACAATGAGCCGAACGATAAAGCTGTATAAGTTACCTGATCAGACAACCACTCCTGGGTTCAGGAAAATGGAGCCCCATGATGTTCCTGCTGTTACTCGACTGCTTAGAAATTACTTGAAGCAGTTTGTTGTTGCACCTGACTTTGATGAGAATGATGTTGAGCACTGGCTTCTTCCAAAGGAGGATGTTGTTGATAGCTATCTTGTTGAAAGCCCTGAGACTCATGAAATCACCGACTTCTGTAGCTTTTATACTCTTCCATCATCAATACTCGGTAGCCAGAATCACTCCACTCTGAAGGCCGCTTATTCTTATTACAATGTCTCAACAAAAACACCATTGGTTCAGTTGATCAGTGATGCTCTTATTGTGGCAAAGCAAAAGGATTTTGATGTCTTCAACGCCTTGGATGTTATGCACAATGAAACTTTCTTGAAGGAACTGAAGTTTGGCCCGGGTGATGGGAAACTCCACTACTACCTGTACAACTATCGAGTAAAGCATGTTTTGCGGTCATCAGAACTTGGGCTTGTGCTCTTGTAGATAGCCCAAACACTTGAATTTGCCAGAACCAGAGGAATCATTTTTGGTGAGGTCCGCTCATTTGTATGTTTTTAAAGACTGTCTGTTGTTCTTTTTCTTTTTCTTGCGTGAGGTCTACTTTAGACCCTCAATGGATAAACTTTGCAACATAATCTATGAGACTGAACTTTAATGCATGAGTTCCTTGGCAATTTGCCAAAGATCCATCATGCCATTTGTCTTAGTATCATTGTTGAGGTTGTCAAAGAATTTTTATCTCTAACAGTTTGTGTCCAACTTTTATCATAGCCCCATAACATTTTGATTGATCCCCTAGCAGTTGATTGTATGTTCCATTTGGATGGGCAATTTATATCTTGGATCAGGATTCACAGTCCAGGCTCTTGCACTGTGGACCCTGGTCGAATATACAAAATTTGACTTCATAATTTATGTTCATAATGCACCGAATTATATTAGTTGAGGACACATCAACACTTAACATGATACACAAAATTTATGTTCATTATATTGTGTTTATGTGTATTATGAACATAAATTTTGCACCTTATGAAGTCAAATTATGTGTATTGAATCATGGTCTACAGTGCAATGTGGACCTTGGTGCATGATATAACGATTGATCTGGATGGATTCTTGAACAAATTCTGTTACAGAGTATTTGTGAGAATGGGTTCCTGAATAATTTGGTTCTACTTCTCATAGACTGTCACATATTCGTATATATGTCCATGAAGAACAGACCAGATGTTCTAGTTCTGGCCATTGTGAATGCCCAAAAAACAGCAAAAATTATTTGTCATGAAGTTTTGTGACAAATTTTGCCAGATACGTAGAGGCTGCTTTACTTTAAAGTGAAGTCTGTTTCTACCATTAAGACAGAACTCCTCCCTTTGCCAATCAGCTTTATGCTCGCCTCGTACACCTGTCAAATGAAACCCACGGAGCAAAAGTCAACAGACTAGAGAATAATCATTTGTTTTTTTGTTTTTTTTTTTTCACATTTATATTGGCTCGTCTCCTTTTGCAAAGAGCATCATCATTTGTTGTTGTCTTTTTGCTCATTTATATTGACCCCAAGCAACACGTGAATCATAGTCTTGCGAAGATTCGAATTCATGATTTTTTGGTATGAGATTGGTTCTGATACCAAATTGAAGCATGTGCTCCATCTTAACTAAAAGTCTAAGCTGATAGTTAGATTGCATATTTACATTTATATATTATATATTATATATATGCTTAACAAACACATTACAAAGATAAATTGGAGGGTTAGCCAACCACTCCGAACAATCGGACTTGAAAACAAATTGCTTAGCTATAGCATAAGCTGCCTGTACTGATCGTTTACCAAATGATAAAGAAATCTTTAAAATTTATCATTTCACAGTTTAATAAGTACGACTAATATGTAATTTTATCACTCAATTTCAAGAGTTTACAAGAGTTTTTGAATGATAGAAAATGAAAGTTACTCCATATCTTTATTAAACGATGTAATGACTAATTATGATAAACGAATAAAAATCAATGATGTAATAGGTTAAAATCAATGTTGCAAAAGTCCCGCTTAGGTGTCGAGTGGCCGCCTAGCGTATCACCATACTAGGCAGTCGCTGAACGCTTAGGAGGAGCCAAGTAGGCTGCCTAGGCACGAACTAGGCCGTCTAGTTGGCTGGTTAGCTGTTATTCTTTTTTTTAATAGTTATTTCACTCAAAATGACATCACTTTTGAGTGAAATAATCCTAAATTATTCAAATTATTAATATTTTTTAGGTTAATATTTAATATTTTAGTATTAACTATTAAAGTATTAAATAGTTCATAATCTTCGAGCCTTAAATTAAAATAAATAAATAAATAATTTTTTTAAAAATAAAATAAAAAATACGGGCACATAGGCGCGATTGCGCGGATTAATCGTTGCCTAGGCGCTTAAGAAGCGCCTAAGAATTTTTCAACCATAATTAAAATTAAAATAATATGACTAAATGTGATAACATCACAATAATTGATGGTTAAGAGTGGAATTTACTATTTTTTACTTTTTTTTTATAGATGAAAGACCAAAAAAAAAAAAAAAAAATGTTTGGAGACGGCTAGAAGTGCTGGCTGGCTGGCTGCTCTATTGCCCCGTTGATGGGCACGGTTTTGTTGACTTATTATTATTATAAACTAGCCTTGCACAGCGCTGAACATTCCAATTCCTATTTCCTAATATTCGTCAGAAAACAACAAAAGCTCCCTTAAGTATCACTTCTTTGACAGTTAACCACCTCAGCTTGTTTTTCTTTCACATACCCCCTCCTCCACTAGTCCACTCCGAACAACCAGACTTTAACAATTGCCTCTTCTATTTATAGAGACACAAACATTATATAAAACTTCTAAAAAATGACGATATAAATGATTTAAAAGATCTCTATAACTAAAGTTGTTGAGTCCAAATCTACTTAGAGTTCAAGTTATTATATTCTATAACAAACAAAATGTAAGAAAAAAATTTGTCCAAATATAATGTATAAAAAAATCAACAAAGAAAAAAATACAATCCAAAATTTAATTTAAAAGCGACATTTTTTGTGCATATTTAAATACAAAATTATTCACTAAAATTTCAATGTTAATTACTTCAAAATTTTGACCAATCTATTAATTTTAAAAACATAATTATGAAGTATAAAAATAATGAATTATATATATACTATTTTAAAGAAAATTTAGGCCTCCAATTTTTGGAGGCCCTAAGTCATCGCCCTGACCGCACATGGCTAGGGTTAGCCCTATTTTTTAAATTAATAACTATAACTGATAAATATAAATTTATAATTGTTTTTTTAAAATAGTAAATACTCTATGAAAATGAACATCTCAACATGATGCATTGTAATTGGTTAATTATTAACTCATGGTCTATGTTAAACGAAATTTTTATTGCCTAACTAGATGTAAGCATCTCAATAACGTGAACAATAAATCTACATTATCATGCTTAAATATTAGACCCAACCTCAATTGGTCATAAAATATGCTAGTCAATTAAATCTAGCTTACAATAGTCAAATAGTTCATCTACACATCTAGCATTAAATGACATAGGGCAACATAACTATTTTAGAGGACTATAGTCGAACTAACATATTACAACAACCAATTAGAGAGTGACACATCAACCCACTTACAATGTATCATCATAGTATTTTTGACTTTGATACAATATAAATAACATCTTTATCCTACCTTCTAAATCATCTAAATTTACACATCAACTCACTTACCATGTGTCATCATAGGATCATAGTATTATAAACTTGACCTCTATTCTTTTACATTTACATAGTATAAACACAGGCCAATGCCCTAGTATAATTTTCACTACCTATAGAAATTGAGGGTATTTTGAAATTTTCATTCAAATAAGGAGGGGGTGGAGGTAATTAGAGGAAGAACTGAAGTAGGGGGTTCAGTGAAAGGAAAACAAGGTGAGGGGAGCTAAGTATAAGAAGTGTACAAGTTAAGGGGGGTGTAATGTTGTTTACTCAATATTCTTCATTGGTGGCTGCTTTAACATTTGCTCTGCCCATTCCTCAGTACAAAAGCCATCCGGCCACCTTTCCGCTTCAATTTTCCGGCGATTTTTATTTTTTGTTCCTTATATTGGAGGAGGAGCTCCGGAACATTCACTATGATTTGCGCTTCTCAGGTCCTCCGTCACTCAAGAAAGGTATTTCTTTAACGAGTGAAAAACCTTCGATTTCTCAATTTCTGTTTTAGTTAATTTTCTCGTGATAGATGCGTTTTAAGATGTTGTTTTGATCTCGATCCATGTGGAAACGGAATAACGGAGAGGAATTTAGTTCAGATTTAAATGACAGGATTTTTGGCTTATTGATTTTGATTTAGACGAATCTCATGCCGCATTCTGTGTTATTTTATTTTTTATGTATGTGATTAGTTGATTGGTGTTCCGGAGTTTCTAAATTAAGGAAATCAACAGAAAAATGAAAAGCGTGATTGAATTTTCTGTTGGGATGGAAAGCTTGGCATCTTGTGTGGTGGTGTCCATGTGTTTCGGATGTTTGTTTATTGATACTGTGAATCATGACTGAAACGTGAATATCTAACTAAGATGACTGTTCTTACAGGTTAAGAACACTTCCAATTTGGTTAAGCATGATTATGCAGAATTGGTCCGCAGGTTTGGAAGTGACACAAGGGTCTTTGCCAGTAAAGGAGATGGTAAGTTCGTTGGAACTTTGTAATAGTTTCCTTCTGAATATGTTACTCAGCATTTCCTGTCTTATGGTTATCAAGTGCCTTGCTTTTCGTGTGCTAGTTGTGACCATTATGTGGTATCTGTGAACTTAATGAGGATTGTAGATGAATGCAGTAGTTCCAAATGGACCTATTTAAAAGATATGCAATGACCATTCTGCAATATCTGTTGTATATATATATTTTAATTATATCTCCTGGCAATTCTGTCGCTTTGCAGATATTTTGAGGGTGAGGCAACCTCATATTGTATCCAGTGACAGTCAGAGTGTCGTTAAATCATCCCAATGGACTAAGTCAAGCACTCTGGGCTTCTATAACAGTTATAGAGCAATGAGTCCCACCATGGTGATTTCATAACAGATCTTTCTTTGTTCCTTTTTTTTTGGGGGGGATTAGTGTTCTTCAATTGAGTGTTATGCTCATCAATTCTTTTCCTTTTATTTCTATTGAAAACAAAATTAGAAAGCACTCACCTAACTTCATAAGTTGGTGTAGGTGTCATTGGCAGGGAGACCTAAGGAAGCTGTGCAAATGGCTGGCATGTTACAGAGCAGAGTGTCTTCATGGTTTGTTATTTTTTTGCCACAGTATACTTGCCATCTAATGCTTGAAATTTATGAATTTGGTTTGCTTTGTACATCAGTCTGCAGATGCATTTGAGGAGAGGGTTCTCAGCCAATGCAGGTGAGGCTACTGTATTATTATTTTAGAATTTGAATCACTAGTTCTTTAGTTTTCACTCCCCCCTCCTTCCAGTTAAAGTGTTTGATTCTAAACTACACTCTTAAGACTTGTGTGCATATTAGAAGCATGCTATCATTTGGCTACAACTGTAGAGGTTCATCAGTAAACATTTTATGCTTAACAGAAAATCACTAAGCACAAACGGACAAGTACATGGAGTCAATAGGTAATAAAGAGTGAGTAAGATATCGTTCCCATGAGGGCTGAATCTATAATGCTAACTACTAAATTCAGAATGCTGCAGCTTTATTTAAACAAACGAAATTGAAAGAGTTGAAGAAAAGATAAATGACAAATAAAAATAAATCAATAATATAAACAACTAGAAGGGAACATGCCCACGTGTATGGGAATACCAATAACTAGAAGGGAGTGTGCCCACATAAAGAATCATGGAGTCAATAGGTAATTCTTTTGTTTCTCAATAACTACTTGTGTCAATCAAATGCTTTAATGTATTTTCTAGTTGCTTCCGCATATAAGAGAGCGTCCCTAATGAATTGATTTGCTACATTCCTATGCCAATCATAATCTAAAGAATCCATTAAGATTGGGCATCCATGATGCTAGGCTACCTTGGTTTGCTAACAATTATGCATTCACCTAGGCATATTCTTATCCTACATGTTTCATTCAAGAATCTATTTCCAATCAGTCCACAAGACTATCTTCAAATCTGTACACAGTCGATGACTGACAGAGTTAAGATTTTCGGCCATCGTGGAAGTTGTAGCCCTATATTTTAGCTCTCTAAAACCTTTTGAATTGCTTCATTTGGAATTCTGGGCTTCAAGTTATGCCCAAAACACGAGTGAAAGAGAGAAACTATAAATTCTATGTTTCTTAATTGAAAATATTTGAAAGAAAAAATTGAAATCAAGAACATGAATGTCCTGCTGCCCAATATGATGAGAATTACTGAAGTTTTTGTGGGTTTTACTTGTTAAAGCTCATTCAACCCCCAGATTGATTTATTTAACCTTACATCATAGTATACATAATATTAGTGCAACATTTACATTTTACATCAATTAGGGATTACACAGTCAAGAAACTGAAGTAAATGGTTGGTAAAAGTAGATAATTTTAGCACTTAAATATTTACTCCCAATTGTGAGTATATCTTGGTTTGAAATACTTTTAAGCATCATAGCTGAGGTATTGCATTATGTATATTTTTCATTTTATTGAGACTTTCATCTAATTCTGCAATTCTCTTTGTTATTTCAGACCTTCCTCCACACCAAGAGATAGGGATGCCTTCTCTTTCACCAACAATGACAGAGGCATGCATTTTCCTTGAAGCACAATTGTAATAAATCTCCATTTATGTATTGCCTTATGACTAGTTGGAATTTGCATTACAGGGCAATATTGCTCGGTGGTTGAAGAAAGAGGGAGACAAAATATCTCCTGGTGAAGTACTCTGTGAAGTTGAAACAGTAGGATCCATCTTATGTGCTTTATGGCTCTAGTGAATGATGAACCTCCTTCAGATTTGGACATGTAAAACTGATTTCTAGCTATTTGTCATTCTGATATATAGGATAAAGCAACTGTTGAGATGGAATGTATGGAAGAGGGATATCTAGCTAAGATTTTGCGTGGGGATGGAGCTAGTGGGATTAAAGTTGGTGAGGTATTGATGCTATGCATTCGTCTTTCAGCAGTGCAACTTGAGAAATTGTAGTCTTCCCTAAATTAATTTCATTTAAAAAAAATTAGCACCATCTCATTTTTGGGAAAAAGTATGTGTTTTATGTGTATCATGTGATGCATGAAACCATGTCTCTAGCTGTAACAATTAAAATATTTAAAGGTTGCACTTTTCTGAAGTATGCTGATTGTGTGACTACATGCAGGTGATTTGCATAACTGTTGAAGAAGAAGAGGATGTTGCAAAGTTTAAAGATTACCAGCATTCAGCATCGGATGCTGCACCTACCCCAAAGGGCACTCCACCACCACCTCCACCTCCACCCAAAGAAGTTGCCAAGGAGCCCATCCCATCAGAACCAAAAGTTTCTAAACAAAGTTCAGCTCCAGCAGACCGCACCTTTGCTAGTCCTCTTGCTAGAAAACTAGCTGAAGATCATAATGTACAATTTTTATTACCATCTATTTTTCTGATATTACAGTTTTGCAGATATTCTAGTATTATTGGATTAATTTTGTGTAAGCATTGGTACAGGTACCTCTTTCAAATATCAAAGGAACAGGTCCTGAGGGACGCATTGTCAAGGCTGATATTGAAGATTACCTCGGTAGGTTTTTGAGTTTTTTTCTTATTATCTCAGCAAGTGTTCCGTATATATTTTTATGCTGTAACAAGTTGTGTGATGTTTCACTTGACGCAGAATGTGTCTCAATTTATTAATATAATTGTTGTTTGGTTGCAAATTCTTCTGCTGAACATAAAACTAATCATTTTGTTTACTCTTGCTATTGTGTAGCTTCTCGAGGGAAGGAACCATCAGCAGTGCCCAAGGCTGAGGCAGGTTTGGATTACACGGATATTCCTCATTCACAGATAAGAAAGGTAATATTTACTGCATTGTATTATTATAATCTAAGATTGGGCTATAATGCACATGGGCCAAACCACACTAAAAGATTGAATACAATCAATTAGCTAGTCTAACCCATGACCTTATAAACTCATATGTTCTCTCTTATTTTTTCAATGTGGGACTCTTAACATGTATAATTATAAACACCTCTAAGCTTTAGCTTCAAAGAAAGATTTACCTTTGAAGTGCCAAATTTATTTTCACTTTTCATTGTTTCCTGCAATATTACATTCCTTTTCACAATCCTTCTATCAATTTCAACAGGTGACAGCTTCTCGCTTGTTGCTATCGAAGCAAACAATCCCCCATTATTATTTGACTGTAGATACATGCGTTGACAAACTAATGGAGTGAGTGCTAATTATACCGCTTTCAAGATTTACTAAGAAACTTGTTTTTTTGTATATCTTGATTTGGTGATTCCTGTTATCTTTTCAGATTGCGCTCAAAGCTTAATGCATTACAAGAAGCTTCTGGTGGGAAAAAAATTTCTGTTAATGATCTCATAATCAAGGTATCATACAACCTCAGCATAAAAGAAGTTAATAATAATGTTGTTCATTACTTCTCATTCTCAGAGTAAAATCTGTGATGAACAACTTCTATTTCAGGCTGCTGCTTTGGCTCTTCGAAAAGTTCCTCAATGCAACAGTTCGTGGACCAATGATTACATCCGCCAGTGAGTTGACATGAAATTTGTAGATTTAGAAATTTGTAGATTTAGATGACTATGTAGTTAATGTAAGTCACATTTGAATCTGGTTCTTTGACTTGTACAGGTATCACAATGTAAACATCAATGTTGCTGTTCAGACGGACAATGGGCTCTATGTACCTGTTGTCAGGGTTTGTGATTGAACAAGCTTTTATGCTCTGTTAACATTTGCATGCTTTCCAAATTATAATTTCAATGATAACTAAAATAAAAATGTCATGGGTTTTGCAGGATGCTGATAAGAAAGGTTTGTCCACCATTGCAGAAGAAGTGAAGTATTTAGCACAAAAAGCAAAAGAAAATAGCTTAAAGCCATCTGATTATGAGGTGGAACTATCATTACTGTACTGAACATAGAGTATGTCTGACTATGCAACCAGTCAATTTAAGTTTGTTTTACCACTTGATTGTTGTGATTCCAGGGAGGCACATTCACAGTGTCAAATTTAGGAGGGCCATTTGGTGTTAAACAATTTTGTGCAATTGTTAATCCTCCTCAGTCGGCCATTCTGGCAATTGGATCTGGTAAGATACCATCTCACTTCACCTTACGCCTAAAAATTTGTGATTTTCTGCTGCTTATCATCCCTCTTGTTTAAGCAGCCGAGAGAAGGGTTGTACCTGGTTCTGGTGCTGACCAGTATAAGTTTGCCTCTTTGATGTCTGCGACATTGAGCTGTGATCACCGGGTTATTGATGGTAAGTTGTTCAAATTGGATTCTTTTATAGCAAACTTTGTTTCTCTATCTGTTTTACATACTTTGGGCTAGAATTAATGAAATTATTTTTTTATTTGATTTATTTTAGGTGCAATTGGTGCAGAATGGCTTAAAGCATTTAAAGGCTACATTGAGAATCCTGAGTCTATGTTGCTGTAGATTGATACTTACTGTTTCTGCTCGTTTCTGTTTTTGGCCTTTGCATGATCAAGCTAAAACGCAAATTATCCGCAACCGCAAGTTGATGATTTCATTTGTTCGCTTGATTTTGTAGCTTTTTATAGAACCCCCTCACCAAGAAATGGCTGAATTGATGGTGTCAAATAACGGGGTATGAAGATGGAAACCCCACATACTTTTGGATTTTGTAGGATGTAGGGACATTTTTTGTGACCTAGAATTGAGTTACCAATTGTCTTTTCTACACTGGATGTACCTTATTGGGAAAACTTATATTTTCATGCAATAAGAGGAGAAGCTGTTCTTACAGCATCAGTTATAATTTCACTCTCGAAAGTGTTTTTATTCCTTACTGAGTTGCTTGTTCGAATAAAGTCATTCTGAATTGAAATTTTCATTTTGCTACTTAGTGGGATAAAGGATCATCAAAAAGCATTTTTGAGATAAACCTTTCAAAATGGGAGCTTATAGGAGAATGGTTCAATCCAGGAAGAGTAAGAGAGGAGGGGGGTCACCCGGTAGTGTTCAAGATCCTTGGAGCAATTCCTATTCCCATTGCGTGGCAACAATAGATTTTGCTAGTTTCTCCTGCATTTGATACAACTTCCCAATGGTTTCCACCACTAAAGATCTAGATAAAAAAAACATACTCCATTGCTCAGTTCTGACATCTGCCCCATGCCAAATACAGTTCTCCAGGAAATAGTGTTTGGCCTTCCATTAAGAGGGACTTACAATCCACCATTTACATTCTTCCAATTGAAGCATGTATTTCATCTTAACTAAAATCTAAACTGTAATTTGATTGCACACACCTATGTGCGAGCCTGTTACTTTTGATGCTCCAAGCATGACATCTTGCATGGGGTTGGCTTTTGATGCTCCAAGCATGACATCTTGCATGGGGTTGGCATATTAAATTGAAGTATGTGCTCTATCTCAACTGGGGTTGGCATATCAGAGTGAAGCATGTGCACTATCTCAACTAAAAGTCTAAAGTTGATAATTGGAGTGCACATGTATACTTATATATTATATACATGTTCAACACTTCCTGCTGAGTTCACCTGAATATGAAATTCAGCATTGCAAATTCACTCAAATAACTTCATCTAACAGTGAATTTTATGAAAACTGCTTAACTGCCCTAGAGCCTAAGCAAGCAATTAGATTATAACCACTTCCTGCTAAATAAGCACTAAATGCCAGGCCTAAATGATGAATGATCACAGCAATTATACGCAGATAGAACCAATGAGAACTGGAACTATCCAACACATTTCAGAATGTAGAGTGCAATAGCTACCAACTCCCCTAGAAAAAGGGAATACAAATCAAACCCCAAAGATAAGAGAAAACACATTTTAGCTCACACACATGCACATCATAGTATCATACACAGGCATGCATGCTTCACTAACCACACATCCCAAACTTGTCATCTCTTCGGAATCTACACAGGCTGGAACCACAATATATAACGAATAGGGGTAATTGAAGAACACCAGAGGATCTTATTTCAGAGCGGCGCAAAATGAGGTTTGCAACTTAATGTCATCAAAGTTGTAGAGATGTGACCATATGCATAAACTAGAAATTTAACAGCTGGCAGAACACTTCAAGCTGTTGTAAGAGTTGCAGAGATGTAAACAGGCATAAACTAGAAATTTAGAAAAATTCTAGGTGTTCTTCCATTTTTTACTCCCAACTTTTACTCACATTTTTTACTCACGACACCCACGAAAAAAAGTAGCTTTATCAGTAACTGCCAGCCACGTCAGGGAGTAAAATTTAGTGAGTACATGTAATAGAACTCATAAATTTAATACAGTAATACCTAGCAAAACACTTCAAGCTATGCCCTGTACTAGCATCAGTAAAAATACACATTCACTATAAGAATCCCTCAAAACACACACACAATTCAAGTGAAAAGACAATAGATGACAGTATGAGAGCTGCTGTTTTGTTTAAATTTATTCAGGATCACAATGTTCACTACAATTAATTTTGAATATATTGGCCAAAAAATGTAGATAAAGTTTGCACCCTTTTTTGTGGCACACCTACAAGAATGAATAATATGAGAATCAATTTCTCAAGCAATATCATCAAAATTACAGAAATACAAAAATGCAAAGCCAAGAAAGAAACTCAGATGGGAACATATCGTTTCATAGCCTGTTTGGCGGTGACTCCCAAGCCAACAACCACGCCGCCGATTACTCCAGCCACAGCCGCCGACCTCAACCCCGCAGCCGCCCTGTAAAGCGCGCCAGTCCCTAGCCCCGCCACCACGCTGTTGATGACATCATCCGTGTCTCTAACCGCCACCATGCCACTCTCCATCCCAGCATAAAGCAACCCTATGACACCCGCCCGGTTACCGAATTTGCGGCCGTTGTGACCCGACCCGTTCAGGATTCTATTGACCCGGAGCTTCAAGCTGTCTCCTGGCTCAGAGGCTTTGGCGCCCTGATAAAACCCCTTAGCGCCCCCGAAGGTGGCGCCGGCGAGATAGCCAATACCAGTATAATAGGTGAGGTTTTCGCCCCAAGATCGCCGTTGCACGCGCGATTCCTCTTCAAATAGGAACTCCGGGGTGGTGGGGAGCTTGTATAAGTTCTGGATTGGGATCTGGAGGTCATGGTAAGGGTTGTAGAGGCGCCGATTGTGGAGGTCTTGATCGTTTTCTCCGCCGCTATGATTCGGAACTCCAGGTTGATACGCCATGGCAACACGTATCCTCTTCTCTGGGGTGTGAGATGAAAAGCTAGGGTTTAGGTCTCCGAAGATTGAGAGATCGTAGAGAATGGGGTTTGGGTTTATTCGCTGCGTAGCCGCGGCGATTTTGGAATAAAGGAAATTGGTAATCTCCAGAACCGCATTGATTTAGAACTTTAGACTTTTACCGCTTCTGCTCCGTAGAATATTCGCACATCACGTTTTCCGTTGCTCAACAGGATGCTGGAGCTGGACTACGTGTAAACGAGTCAAGTTCGAATAGTCCAACATTGAAGTTTGGCTCAAGCTTGATTAAGTTTTTTTTTCTTTTGTTATTTTTTTCTTTTTTAATTTAAACTATATTAGATTTAAGTTCGAATAGTTAAGGCCCCGTGGCATATACTTGCCTCCGCCCCTGGACCTAGGCAAGTTATACCGTGCATCACGTACGTAAAAAAAATCATTTTGAGCATTGTAAATTAACTGTTTGTTTTTTTTAAATCATGTTTTTCGTTTCGCCCGATCTCTGTATTTATGTTAATATTTTGTATATTATAAGCAATCATTTTGTGTATTCTAGGCAACTATTCTGTGTATTCGAGACAACCGTTCTGTGTATTCATGTTAGTAACACATGTTGTGATGTGTTTGTGCATTCGAATGTTTAGGAGGATGAGTTATGTGTATGATGTGTTTGTACATTCGAATGTTAGGAGGATGAGTTCTGTGTATTTTGTGTCAATATTCTATGCATTATAGGCAAACATTATGTGTATTCTAGGCAAACGTTCTGTGTATTCTAGATAATGATTATGTGTATTATAGATACTGAATTCACTAGAGTCATTCGCGTCCGCGTCCACTAACATCTGTGTATTTTGTGTCAATATTCTGTGTATTATGGGCAAACATTTTCTGTATTATAGGTAAACGTTCTGTGTATTCTAGATAATGAATTCCCTGTAGTCATTCGTGTCCGCGTCCACTAATATCGAAACGACGCCGTTTACGTACGTGGTACACATTGCTATGTGCACCGTGGTGTAGGGTATAACGATTGCTGGACCTATCCATAGTGCCTAGTCTCAACCGCAATGATAATATTGTCAGTGATTAATCGATTTGGGACGAAGGCATACTGAGACTCGGAGATTAGACCTGGCAATTATGGACACAGCCCGTTAACACGACACGAAATCGGATGCAAAAATAATGAGTTAGTCTTTAGCCTTAATGTGCCCCGGGTCGTTAACGGTTTGATCCATTAAGGACCATTTATGTTTCGTGTCTTAACAGGTCAACTCGTTAAACACGTTAATATTATCGTATTAACCTGTTTACACAAACATGTATACAATCCGCTAAGAACCATTGTCATGAATGAGATTACAAAAGATATCATGAACATGACTAAGATAAATTTACTACATTAGGTCATGATTCTACACCAATTATTGATGTTCAACAATATGAATTTTGAATTTTTATTATGTTCAATTTTATTCTAAAAACTAGTATGAACTTATTTAATTATGATTTTTGGATGTTATGTTATCATTTTATAAATGTTATCAATTGAATAATTTTGTTAGTTTATTTGATGGATTGAATTATAGGTTTTTATTTGTTAATAATATATTAATAGGTTTAGCGGGTTTAAACGGGTTTCGTGTCATATCATGTCGACACGACCTGAAATATGTTAACAAAACGTGTCTATCGTGTCAACCCGCTTAACCTGTTAACAAATCGTGTTCATGTTCGTGTTAAAATTTTGAACTCGTTAACCTTAACATGTCGTGTCCGTGTTTAGCCTTATCGTGTTCGTGTCGTTATTGTGTTAACCCGTTAACAAACCCATATACACGAATTGCCATGTCTATCGGAGATAACATCATTAAGAGCACTCTTCATCTTATTTGCAAGTGTTTTAGCTAGGGTTTTATAAGTGGTGTTGCACAGAGCGATGGGCGCGGTAGTCAACTACAGACTCAGGGCAGTGCTTCTAGGTAGAAGAACAATATTGGCATCCCAAAACCGTATGGAAATTTGTTGTTGTTTAGGCAATTCATAATAAATTCGGACACGCCATCGCCTATTACAGGCCAATAATGTTGAAAGAATTTTGGATTCATGCCATCGGGTCTCGGAGCCTTGACGGGGTGCATAGAGAACGTAGCATCCTTTATTTCATCATTCACAAGAAGGTATTAACAATTTCCTATTTTGTTATGGAGTACTGGTGGGAAAAGGGACGCTTGACATGTCGAGAATCATTATGCTTATACTTGAAAATATCATTAAAATAGGATAGGATATTATTATGCAGATTGACCCCTTAAATCCAGTTTCCATCCTCATCGCGCAATCTTAGAATCTGGTTTTTCTTTCTCCTCCCATAAGCATAATGATGAAAGAATATAGTATTGTGATCCCCTTTTGGAGCAAATGTTGTTTGGCTCTGTAAAGATCTAACAACACGTCGCCACAACAAATTAAGCAATCTTGGAAGACAATTTGGGATGTGTTTCGCCAAGAGTCATCGCATTTGTCATCCAACAACCATGAGTTCTCAAATTTAAGTTTTACGTGTGGTATTATTTTCTGAGTACTACTGACTCTATTACAATGCAAAGAATCAGTATCGCCTTCACTGAGGCTTAAACCCACTCCTTTCTATGCAGAAGTGCAACCGGGTGATACTAGACCACAATGTCTTTGTACAATAACATGAGAATCATAATAACAGTGAGAATGAAATAATTGGTAATTGGAATGAGTTTTGGTGAAAGTTATTACATGTTTGGTAGTATGTTATAATTAGAATGATTACCAATATTGTTGTTTTGTTATGCAGAACCCTATAATTGGAATAAAATTTTTAAATATACAACAAAAATTAAATTTGTTCTAATATAACGGCATCAAATGTTCAAATATAAACAAAAAAAATCAAAACAAAAATTTAAAAGCATTAATCCAACACAAATTAAGTGATGATGATATTAGGAAGCAATAAAATAAAGAAGAATAAAATCGAAGAAATAATTGTTTTTCACTTAACAATCACATTCCATTTAGTTGCCAAAAACAGTTGTCCAATCTGAAAATACAAGTAAAAATAACTTGATCAAACATAAACTTGAGCATCCCACACAACTAATGGTTCCAACTACTAATCATTCCGTCAAAACAACTTAACAAGGCATCAAAAGATATTGGGTTTTTGACTGAAATATAAAATTTGACCAAGTAAGAGACAAAAATGTGACTTTTTTGGGGTTTGGACAAAAATATTAAATCTACGTTTGGGAAATGCATTTGAGGATCCCAAACGCATTTCCCAAACGCGAGATACACCTTTTATCTGACAACGAGATTCGCGAATGGGACCAAAAGTAATATTAATTCTTAAAATTTTATATAGCAATTTTGATTTCTACCCTATTTCATTGCAAGGAATTATTTTTTTCATTAATGAAATAGGATAGAAAACATCCACATAAATAATATGTCATCATTTAATCTAATTTTATTTTTCCATGTCATCAAATTATAATATCATTCGCGAATCTCGTTGTCCCTAACTTTATAATTTTTAATAGTTTTGGTCCTTCCGACCAAATTGACGGTGAAATGTTGTCGAATTTTATATTTTAAATGTAAAATCGTCATCTCAATGAAACGTCTTCATTATCTAAACAAAATCACTGTAAAATCATATTTATAGGTGTTTTATCTGCGCAAATAATGGGGAAGACAGACAGAAACTAGATAGAGATCTATGAGATTTATAGCATCGACGATTGACAAATCCTTATTTTTCTCTTAATATGATTTTTCTTTTGTTTAGATATTGAAGATCTTTCTTTGGGATAATGATTTTGTCCTTAAAATATAAAATTCTGCAACATTTTGCCATCAATTTGGCCGTAAGGACCAAAACTGATAAAAATAACAAAGTTAAGTACCAAAATTGGAAAAAATTAAAGTTGTGCACCAAAAGTGATAAGACCTCAAAAGTCGTGGGACAAAAAATGATATTAGTTCAAGTTTTAACTACAGTGTATGTATAGCGGAGTATTCACTATCGTTCGGCAATGAGATTTCATGGAAATCGATATATGAAAATTAAATTATTTCTATAATAACTTAAGATATTGTATTGGGTAATTTTATTTTATTTTAAAAGTAAATTAATATTTTTGGATTTTTGGATAATTGAATAACTTAAGATATTGTATTTTTGGATGATTTCTTGCAATGAAATAGGGCAGAGATCAAAGTTGCTATATAAAGTTTCAACTACAGTGTACTGTGTATGTATAGCGGGCTATTCAATGTCGTTCAACAATGAGATTCCATTAAAATCGATATATGAAAATTAAAATATTTTTTAAAAAATAATAAAATTTATCCAATACAATATCTTAAGTTATTATATTTAATTTTCATATATCGATTTTCATGGAATTTCATTGCCGAACAATTTTGAATACCCCACTATACATACATAGTAGTGCAGTACACTGCAGTTAAAATATTATATAACAACTTTGATTTGTACCATATTTCATTGCAAGAAATCATTTTCTTCATTAATGAAATAGGGTAAAATCATCCACATAAATAACATGTCATCATTTTTTCTAATTTTATTTTCCAATGTCATCAAATTAGATGGGTAACTTGTTAGAAATAGGCTAAAAATGCTAGATGAAAAATTATTAAGAGTATAATGACCATATTTTAGTTCATGGTGCTATTTGGTCCTTTTGCCTTTTTTAATTACAAGGGTAATCTACTATTAATCAAATCAAATATGAAAAAGGAAAATAAAAATAGGGTTTCAATATGGCAAAATGCGGCAAGGGTTTCACGACACTATAAATATACATTTAAACAAACTAAAACCCTGAACCATTGACGCTCTTAAACCCCAAGAGAATAACTAAAAAAAAAGAAGAAGAATTGCGGCAACTCAAAACAGGACGGAAGCTATCGACACGAGGGAGGCCGCGAATAATTCGACTAGGAAGTGCCTTTTTTCCGTCACAGACGGGAGAGAATGAGAGAAGTAGATTCGTAGAGGGGGAGAGAGAGATATATTATATAGTCGTCTCCGCCGCATCAGAGTTGCAACCGGACAATCGGAGCAGAATCCGAGTTGGACGGCAGAATCGGAGCAGAAACAGAGACGGCAAGGATGTCGTTGGACGGCAGCTTTCATCTGGAATTTGAGTTCGAGAGGTTCGTTAGTCGGCGCCCCGGGCTTGCTAAGCTCCCGCTATTCCTTTATCTACTAAAAAAGGTACCAAGCCTTGTCGTCTCTCTTCTCTGTTCAAATTTTATAAATATTTTATCTTCATGTTAGCTCCAGTAGTGGTCATTATATACCAACAAAATGTTACAAAATCCAAAATTAACTGAACTATCCAAAAGACAAAGAAAAGCAAAAGAAAATAGTCCTAAGATATTGCAAACTCTAATATATGGGATGACTACTCCAAGAAAGCATGTCTCTAGATGGCAGTAAACCAAGCATGAGAACGTGAGGACACTGTACAAAACAGCATTTAGAAAAAAAATTATTGTTATAATCCAACAATCCAGTGCAACAAAAATTGAAAGGGATACACCATGTCCATAGAATAAAAAGTTACGTAGTACTTCCCAAACTTAAAATTTTCTACAGATTCACTCCAAACTCATACTAGTCTACAACAGCAGACTGTAGACCAATAAATTTGGCAATTGTTTTGAGTTCCACAGCTGGAACTGTAGGCAATTCTTCAACCTCTATGCTGGTCTCGATCAGCAGCATGTGATGTGATCATCCCGTGTTGATGCATAGTGGCTGTTCAAATTTTATTTATGAGTGGATTTTAAATGAAGTGTTTGCGATCGCGAATGATATAGTATTGAGTTTATTTGATTTATAGGGTGATAAGGTTAGTGAAGAAGAAGTTGTAAATGCCTTGGGACAATTGATTCTGCACCCGAGTTATACAGTACCATTGGTGGGATGTTTTCGTCCAATAGCACGTAAAATTGTGGACAAGAGTGTGGAGCTGCTTCGTTTAGTGCCCAACTTGAGGTCAAATAATGATGACTTGATGACAGACTTTGATGAAGACAGATTCCTTAGAGAGGCTGAATCGCAAGATCATGCAGATGTTACACATGTTGTTGATGTTTATGTAAGAAACGGCAAGGGTTTGAGTCTTCATGAGTTGGCATGTTTGGCATTTTGTAGAGCTCTTGATTTGGTTCCTCGTTTGAAGGAGTAAGTTATACTTGTTTTGTCTCTTCCTCACACACAGACAGGCACACTCCTTTTGAAGTATTGTTTTCTCTTTGTTGTATGCTTAGCAACTTCTGGGTAAGATGGGAAACATACTGATATTCTTGCTTCATGTTGTAGGTCAATTTTAAGTTATTTTAGTTTTGCTCCACCTCCTTTTGAAAGGATCAATCAGAGAGGACCATATGTTGATGAAGCTGCTATGGTATCTTTGTTATTCAACTTTCACTTTATACTCAAGTATTGGATTTTACTTCCCCAAATTCTCTGCTGAAAAAAATTTACAGGCTCAAGCTCATTTCCTTCTCTGTTTATATTTTTGTTAGAGAGTAATTTTAGGCATTACTTTCACTATTATGACCTGTGTGGTACTATGCTTTCTATATATGTAATATGCTAAATGCACTTTATAATTCTCAAGAAATTTTGTCTCTAGTCAAAATGCTATTTTTGTCAATGAATTACTTGTCCAAAAAGAAATAAATGAACACAGTCTACAAAAATAACCATATATGATTATGATTTTCATATTTAAAAGGTCAAGCAATTATTAGAATTAGCCAACACCAAGGATTATATAGTAGGAGTTGAGGAAATCATTTTATATCAATTATTGATGGTTTTTAGTTGACTTTACCTGTGGTGTTTAGGCGTGTGACTGTGAATGACTGTATAGTAGTAGTCTAGTAAATAATTTTCTTTGACTTGTTGATGTCTACATAAGTAATTCTGATTAATTGGATGACAATATTTCCTAAAAGACAAAATTACATCAATAAAATGAAATAATTAAAAAGGGCTGAAATTTACAAATGCAATTTTCTTTTAAACAGTATTTTTATTTCTAAATTTATCTTCAACGCAAGTTCCATTTTATGTATATTTTTGGTTTATTTTCTTTGTACTTCTGGACTAACTCATATTTTCTTCTAGGAAGGAACTTGTCTTTTAGACATTGTAAGAGTCTCCTACCGTTTCCTTCTGGCAGCGTGTGAGTTTACCACACTATGGAACTGGTCCTGCTTTCTGAACCTCTCTGTGTGTAATAATGAAGAGTTGAAGAGTAGTATCTCTGACATAGGATGGTATAGGAAACAAATATTATCGGTGGTTCTGAATTTAAGTTCAAATACAAGTCTGAGTTCTGAAGAAGAATTTTCTTGTTTATTGCGGTGAGTAATTGATCATTTTATTCAGTTTTATGTGCAATAGACCTTAACAAACATGATATTGTTAAAAGAACGAAGCTTATTTGTGGATGCTATACAAACACAAAGCTAATTGAACTCTTTTATATTAGTTATCAAGGGATTCCAGAAATTATTAAGACTGGAATTAGAAAGATATATTATACATAAAACACAATGGTGGTCCAATTCCTATGGATGAAGTATTAAATATCTGGAGCATCCTAGATTGAATAAAATTGGTATCATCTGGCTAAGTTATGTTTGTCATCCCATTTGAATGAATTGATGCTCAAATCATGGATTAGTTTGTGGTTGAAAGACTGATAATATTCATTATAGAGTCCTCTTCTTCAGTTCTTCTGAATGTTTGAATTTTCTTCCTCCTCACCTATTTCCTTGTCTTTATTGTTTTTTCTGTCTGAAGGTGGCAAGAATTTTGTCAGGATGTTTCACTAGAGAAAGCTGGATGGTATATTGAATGTTCAAAGGAAAAAGATGGGGAGTCTAGTGGCGAAGTCATTGGGTTTGATCAAGGTTACTCTGTCCCCTCAACATTTGGTTCTCTAAATTCACCCTCTGCTGCAATGCATAAATCTTTGCAATCAACAGAGAGCACAAGGTATGCAAAGTTTGGGATGTGACTATAATAGTAGGCATATTACTGGGTTTTTCCCGCTTCCCTTGCTTTGTGAATAATGCACATTTGGCAATTATTCTTGCCCTTCTGGATATGCAGGGGAAATGGAAAGCCCTTTACCATAACATCTGCTGTGAAGAAGAGTTATGAGATGGTCTTCTTGGCTGTGAGTCAGAGGTGGCCTGTTCTTTTATATGGCCCTGCTGGTGCGGGGAAAACTGCACTTGTTGCAAGGTTGGCACAGGAATATGGGAGCCAAGGTAAGTTTCTATCAACCTTTTGTAGTGCTGAGATGCTTCTTCCCTATGGATATTTTTTGCATGATCACAGCAATATAATTATCTTGTTAGTAAAGCTTGAATCTTGATTCTTAGCTGTGTGATAATTTACTTAATGAAATTGACAAAATCCTTTGTATCAGAACAGTTGCTGGATAAGTAAATGAAATAGTTTCTGCATCACATTCAGTTGCTTGTGTGTTTTTCTTTTTATTATTTTGGGTGCAATACAATAATTTATGCCGTTGCCAACATTTTTGTTTGTGACTGCCTTTGACAACTTTATTAAATTTTGACCTTATGTGAAACGTATTCTGGTTGGAGTGTTGGACATGGCCTTCCAAATTTTTTGTCTGCATGTGCCTAGGTTTCTGCTTATTTCCACTTTAATAAACTAATGTGTTCTGTTTTTTTTTTTTTTTTTTTTTTGTTTTTTTTTGTTTATATTCGGGGTATGTTGTGGCTGGTCTCATAAAAAGTTTTGTCTATACACATGGATGAGCAAATTGATGGCAGGACATTAGTTGGGAGTTATGTTTGTGCTGACCAACCCGGTGAATTTAGATGGCAACCTGGTTCTCTTACTCAGGTTTGTTTCTTATGTTCTATTAAATATTAAAATATGTGTGAATGCCAAGCTTTCTAACCTTGTCATGAAATATGTATGCTTTCTTATGCAGGCTGTTTCAAATGGACTCTGGGTTGTCATTGAGGATGTGGATAAAGCACCACCTGATGTTCGATCTGTCTTATTACCTCTATTAGAGGGGTCAAATTCATTCTCCACTGGCCATGGGGAGGTATACCCTTTAATTTCTAAATGTAGAGTATATGCTTTCTCATTCCATGACTTCCATCTGTATTGCTGATATCTGATCATATTTATTCTTCACACATGATTTGATTGTTTTACAACTTGATATGTCATATCTTTTCTCCTTCAATGCCCAAATTAATAAAGTATCTATCGTACTTCTGTTTTCCTTAATAAAATAACAAATAATTGTGTGGAAGAATATGGTCAACAATTATCTTGTTTTATACTCCTATTTAATGATATACTAGGTTTCATTGGCTATCAGATTCTACATAGTGGATAACACTGTGATCTATCAAATCAACATGCTGTCAATCACTTTCTAGGTGACTCTGTTAGGAAGTTAGTTTTCTTATATATCTGTTGACATTTGAGAATAATTGTTGTGTTTTTCAATCTGTCTTTTAGTGTTCCTAGAAGCAAACTTTTGTTCCTTGAGCCTTGCTTCCATTTATTGTCTTTGTTTTCTGTTCCTTGTTTTTCCCTACATATTGCCCTTGTGATTGTAGAGTGTTGTAAGCATTGGATAGTAATAAAAACTCTTCTTCAACAATATCCAAATTGATAAGGCTTTATTTTCCTGTAAACGGTTATCATCAACTTTCCTATTACGGTTCAAGAATTTATATATTTTATGATATAAGTCCATTTGGAGTCCTTATTCTGTGTGCTCAAATAATAAAAATATCTATTCTATCACTCTGTGCACATATATTTTTCTGCTGATTGATGGATCAATGCAGGTGATAAGTGTGAATGAGGACTTTCGGCTATTTTCTACAGTGACAAGCTCAAAACTGGATATATCTGCAGAAGGTTGGTAATCAAAGTGTTTATTTGTGTTACATTTACATTGTTTTCTTCCTGTACAAAGGGCATTAGTTGTAGCAAAAAATACTGTTATCCAACTTTAGGTTATCTCTGTATAGTAGGCTATTATTGTCTTCTGCTATGTGTCTCTTCAGGAAAATCATCATTACCATCATTATTTTTCTTGTTAGTTTCAAGTAATGTTATTGTGGTACCCTCTGTATGCTGTTATCTACTCATGATTTGATATTTTGGTACTTTTCAATTTATTGTGTATTTGTGCATGTAGATTTCATGTCTTTTTATTGATGGCTCAGCTAAGTGATATGGCTAACCAAAAAATTTTACCAACAAAACTGTTAATGCATTTTTTTTTTTTTGAATCTTTTTTCCATTTCATAGTTAGTTGCCCTAAATTGGATGTGTATTAAAATGTGTAATTTTTGAAAAATAATTCCTATTTCCTCCGTTCTTGGCTAAGGTTTTTCCTTTCTCACCCCCCCTCCTTTGTTTAGGCAACAATTCAGTTAGTGCATTTTGGAGGAGAATAATGGTTGGGCCACCTAGTGAAGATGACTTGCTGAATATTGTTAATGCGTGGTATCCAAAATTGAACACTCTTGCAGGGAAACTTATAGGTATTACTTTCTTTTTTTTAGAAATCAATTGTTGTTCTGGGGAGAAATGCTTAGAATTCACTTGTGACATTTTTCTGTCCTATCATGCAGAAACATTCAAAATTGTCAATGCGCTTTCAGCATCTCAGTTAGGAAGCGTTACTGTCGAGCGGTTCTCATTGAGGTATAGTCTTTAAATGTTTAATGGGTCAAGGTTTTTGGACATTATTAATTTTCACAAGTTACTTGTAATTGCAGAGATCTCCTCAAATGGTGCAAGAGAATTGCAGGCCAAGATTTTTTTTGGCACCAGGATGGTCTTTCAAGTTATGCTCGTGATGCTATCTTTAAAGAGGTTTGAAATAAAGTGTCTCCATGTTCCGCTGTGCTGCTTTTGATTAAGATATTCTAGGTAGGCTAATTGGTGCATGGTTTGACATTGTGTTTTTCAGGCGTTGGATGTTTTTGCAGCCTTCTCCACTTCTATGAACCGGGATGCTATTAGGGATGCAATAGCAAAATTGTGGTCTGTAGAGACATTATGTCCAATTAATAAGCCTAAATTTCAAATCATTTCACAGGAGAGGAATCGATGTCTAACATTAAATGTTGGTCGGGTTTCCTTAGAGTGCTGCCGGAAAAATGTGGGTGGAATTCTTATTATATATATTTCAGTCGTGATATTTTATTACTGACATTATCTCTGTTAAATCTTTTATCTGATTCCACAGTTCTGCCACGAGGATAGACCTTTTGTTCAAATTCGCAATTCATTACATGTTCTAGAGAGAATAGCTTGTTCTGTTAAGTATAATGAGCCTGTTCTCTTGGTGGGGGAAACTGGTACGGGCAAAACTACTCTTGTACAGAGTTTGGCAACAAGGCTGGGTAAAAAGCTCACAGTATTGGTATGTTCTGTAAAAATTATCTAATTGGAGAAATTATGACTATATTCAGTTGCCTCTGATTTTTTGACTAATTTAAATTTTATGCAGAACTTGAGTCAGCAAAGTGACATTGCAGATTTGTTAGGAGGTTTCAAACCAGTTGATGCACGGTTTGTATGTTTCCCTCTGTACAAGGAGTTTGAGAATCTTTTCACTAAGACGTTTTCATTGAAGGTATATTCACTAAAAAAAGTTCCTTCTGTTTCTTTTTTATTGCTGTTTGTGGTACTAATATATTGTGCTTCAGGACAATGAAGGGTTCCTTAAGCGATTAGGTAAGTTTTTGGAAGATAGGAATTGGAAGAAGTTACTGGTTGGTTTTCAGAAAGGTGTTGAGATCATTGGAATAGGAAGATCAGGCTCTGGTATGAAGCGCAAGAGACCTTTAGGTGAGGAAGTAAAGAAGGAGTGGGAAAATTTTTCCATTAAACTTGAAAAGGCCCGTGCACAAACGAGTGCTTCTGCTGGAATGATATTTTCATTTGTAGAAGGAGCTTTCGTTACAGCTCTCAAGAATGGTGACTGGATATTGCTTGATGAGGTGAACCTGGCTCCTCCAGAGACCTTGCAGCGTGTTATTGGTGTGCTAGAAGAAGAGAATGGGTCTCTTTGTTTGACAGAGAAGGGTGATGTCAACTGTATTGATAGAAATTCCAGCTTCCGCATATTTGCGTGTATGAATCCTGCAACTGATGCCGGAAAGAGAGACTTGCCATTCTCACTCAGGAGCAGATTCTCGGAATATTTTGTTGATGATGTGATGGATGATGATGACTTAACTTTGTTTGTTAATAATTTTATAGATGAAGATCATTCAAATACAGAACTAGTTAGAAACATAGTTCTGTTTTATAAAGCAGCCAAGAATAAATCTGAAGAAAGTCTTCAGGATGGGGCTAACCAGAAACCCCAGTATAGTCTGAGGTCTCTTAGACGTGCTCTTGATTACTTTAAGAAGGCAAAAAGGCACTTTGGATATGAAAAAGCCCTTTATGATGGCTTTTGTATGTTCTTTCTGATATTGTTGGATGAAACTAGTGCTAAGTTAATGAACAATTTGATTTCTTCACATTTGTTGGGAGGTAAACTACCTCAACAGATCCCATTTGACGCTTACTTGATCAATAAACGAACTCGAGCCTCTGTGCATGATGATTTATTGGACAGCTATGTTCTAACAAAGACTGTCAAAGAGCATTTAAAGAACTTGGCTCGTGCCATATTTATTGGAAGCTATCCTGTTCTTCTTCAGGGGCCAACCTCTAGTGGGAAAACTAGTCTTGTTCAGTATCTTGCAGCAGTAACTGGTCATGAATTTGTGCGGATTAACAACCACGAACATACTGATCTTCAGGAATATCTGGGTTCGTATATTACTGATGCTAGCGGGAAGCTTGTTTTCCATGAAGGTGCACTGGTTAGGGCTGTGCGTAATGGACACTGGATAGTTTTGGATGAGCTTAACCTTGCCCCTTCTGATGTTCTTGAAGCACTAAATAGGTTGCTGGATGATTTCAGAGAGCTATATGTACCTGAATTGCGTGAAACTGTTCGTGTCCACCCTGAGTTTATGCTATTTGCCACCCAAAATCCACCCACATTTTATGGTGGTCGTAAGATGCTTTCTCGGGCATTTCGCAATCGTTTTGTGGAAATCCATGTTGATGAAATTCCAGAAGATGAATTGAGTACTATATTGGAGAATAAGTGTACAATTCCGCCAAGATATGCTAAGGTAATGGTTGATGTCATGAAGGAGCTGCAACTGCGTAGGCAGAGCAGTAAAGTTTTTGCAGGGAAACATGGATTCATAACTCCACGTGACTTGTTTCGCTGGGCTAACCGTTTCAAGGTTTTTGGGAAAACCTATGAGGACTTGGCTCGTGATGGTTACTATTTACTGGCTGAGAGGTTAAGGGATGACAATGAGAGAAGTGTTGTTCAAGAAGTTTTGGAGAGGAAGCTGAAGGTCAAATTGTCTGAGAATTTCTTGTACAAGCAGGTTGGATAATGTTTAGTCCCTAGCTTTTTATTGCTATTATATTTGAGATCTCTCCATTATGTATCTTAATATACGATATAGAGGGTATGATGCACTCCTTTCTTGGTTAGTGGTTGTGTACATGTATCTGCATATCCTAAATTCATTTGGTGCTTGGGAACTTTTTTTTTGGCTACTATTAACTTTTAGTGATTTGAAAATATTTTTGTACCTTTTTTTAGAGGTTCTATTTTATTTTAAGAATGTCCCTGGTGCTATGATTTTTAGAGGGTTCTTTGTGCTATTTTTTATAAACATATTTCCTTGTGCTACAACTTCTCTTATCGCCCTGCTTTTGTGCATACTGTTCAGCTTATTGATGGAAGCTTCTTTAATTTTCTGATATTTGGAAGTGCTTACTTAGTTGTTACCATTGTTTCTTTTATTCCATTCTGTTGTGTTTAGGTCATTCTTTAGTCTTGGTGAACATCATTGTATGTATTTGATTGCTGATGATCAATGACCTAATGAATTATTAAGGAAAGAAAATTGGAAGTTCTATCTTAGAATTGATGTGGATAACAATGTGTAACTGTATTGATTGATAGTGTGTAATATTTTTTTATTGTCAGGAAGAAGGATATGGAGAAAATTTTGAGGTTGGCAAGAATCCGAAACTGTCAGAACACTTTGGGGGGTATGCACCTAGACGGGGTTAGGCTAGACTGGAATGTATTGCATTCTTATTTACTGTTTTTGACATGGGACTTTTTTCTTGTGTATGCAGAATTGTTCTTACTAAAAGTATGCAGAGATTGTACTTCCTTGTTGAGCGTTGTTACAAGCTGCGTGAACCTGTCCTCCTTGTTGGTGAAACTGGTGGAGGGAAGACGACGATTTGCCAATTTCTCAGTATCATCTTGGCATCCGAATTACATATCTTGAATTGTCATCAGTTTACAGAAACTTCTGATTTTCTTGGGGTCTGCTGCATTGCTTTCTTCAATTGTTATTTTTACATGGACTTTAACTAAGTCTTCTTTGGCTCTAAATGTTTCCATGAAAAGCATTGTAGATTGATATTCATGTGGGTGGTTGTGTTGTCATTTAACAGGGTTTTTATCCTGTACGAGAAAGATCACGGATTTCCATGGACTTCAAAGATATATGTGAAAAGTTGATGTGTTCCAAGCCTTTTGTCCACTTTCCTGGTGGTTCCGTATGTTGCATTCGTATTCTCATAGTAATAGAAGATTCTTTTCCTTTTCTTGTTGTCTTCGGCTCTTCGCTTACTTTTCTTTCTCTTCTCCAGAAAATTCCTTCAGATATTAATCAAGCTTCCAAGACTCTAGAAAAGATATCTAAAATTGTGAGTAGTTACAATCAGGGTTTGGTTTCCCATCCTGATGTGACGGCGCAAGAGCTTGATTATATTAAAGAATTGAACCTTGAATTAGTTGAGCTACATCAACAGTGGCAGATGATCTTTAGGTGGAAAGATGGACCCCTTGTTGAAGCAATGAAGCGGGGAGATCTATTTCTGGTAGATGAAATTTCTTTGGCTGATGATAGTGTGCTTGAACGTTTAAATAGTGTGTTGGAGCCTGAAAGGAAGCTGGTATGTTGCTTCTGCTATACTTTAATCACGTTATAACTTAATATTTCTGAATGACTACATCCACCATATGTTTCTTTGGTATTTTCCTTTGTACCTGACCAACTTTATCCTTGATGTTTACTCCTTACAGTATTGTCACTCCCATATGATGTTAAATTTCTTGAACCCATTTGATATTTGTGATCACCTATAATATATACTGGATTTTAGCTTGTGATCTTGAAAGTATTTTAGCATTTCCCCAGCTTGTATTGTTATTTGATTTGTATTTTGTTTGTTATGACATCTACAGTCTTTCCAGATCACAAGCTAAAATTTGTTATTTGATTTGTATTTTGTTTGTTATGACATCTACAGTCATTGGCTGAGAAAGGAGGTTCTGATCTTGAGATGGTAACTGCCCATTCGGATTTTTGCCTTTTTGCAACAATGAATCCTGGTGGTGATTTTGGCAAGAAAGAGCTATCTCCTGCCCTTCGCAACAGATTTACTGAGATATGGGTACCTCCTGTTAGTGGCTTGGATGAGCTTAAACTTATTGCTCTTAGGAGGTTTGTGTCTCCATGCTTTTTTTTCTTAGAAGGTTTAGTTATGATACTAACTTAACTTATGGCCTAATTTTCAGGATTATTAACCCACAGCTTGGTAGCTTTGTGGATCCCATGTTAAAATTTTGGGAGGTATGCTTCACTCTAATGTTTGCTTGAATATTAGGCAACTGCTAAAGAAAGAAAGACACATGGTTGTGATAGGTTTGAAATTAAACTGAGGTTTCTTTTCTTCCATGCAGTGGTTCAATAATTTAAAAACAGGAAGAATGCTTACTGTGAGAGATTTGTTATCTTGGGTTTCTTTTATAAACACAACTGGAACAAGATTACAACCAGAAAGTTTACTACCAGAATCCGCATTCCTACATGGGGCGTTCCTTGTTTTGCTGGATGGGCTGAACTTAGGTATATTTTTAATTGGTTTTGGTAGAAATTGTTTATAGTAGCTGTTGTCATGGCTTCTACAAGCTGGTGCAAACTCTTTGATATAATTTTGCCATATCATCCATTTAGTACCAACATATGTGTCTAGTTGAAGTGGTGCGCTGTTTATTGTATCATAATGCTGCGCTAGGGCAAACTATTGCTGAATGCAACATAAACGAACTTGATTTTCATAGAAGTGTTCTACCATGTCATAAATACTTCTAACTAATGACACTGATTATTAAAAGGGTAGAAAGCATCTATCAGAAACAGAAACACAAAGCATCTTTTTATCCTTTTTTCCATTACTTCCTGTTATACGAAATGCTTCTATTCATTTGAATAATCTTTGATTACTTTTGCTCTTCAGGTACTAATATCTCCAAGTATGAGGCTGCTGGGTTGAGGAAGAAATGTTTCTTATTTCTTCTAGGGCTGCTGAAGGTGTTGCTCTTTGCCATCTATACATTGTGAATACTTTGTAGTTTGGACTACCAAAATCACTTTGAGAATTTGAAGCCATTGCAATATTTCCATCTTTTGCAGTATAGTTGTACCATATTCTTTTAGTTACATGCATTAAGTTGATATGTATTGCAGACATATTTTACCCAAAAGAAGAAACATCCAAAACTACCATGCTTCTTATAGAATGTAGAAGCATGTGCAGCTTTTACTTGATATCTGCTCTTATTTTTCAGAATATACGGATAAGCTTTCATTATTCTATGTGCAGTTTTCTTAAATTAGAATTCTCAATTATAATTATCAATTAAGGAAAAGGCTAGCTACTACTTTTTTGTCTTGCCATTTGATTAAAAGAACTAGGGTGCATAAATTTGGTCATGCTTAGAATGAGGAGATAGTTTAAAGAAAGAAGAGAACAATGAAATTAGGGTGGTACTATGCTAGGTTTGTTGATTCTAAAATAGAGTTATATTTTGTTTCATCTCAATGTAATAACGTAGTGATCTATGCCGCATGCTGTTTTATGAATCAGCACATGCTTCTTCTAAGTACTATATTATTAATGCATGTTTCTTATATCTTGCTATAGGAAATCAACTCAAATTTTGATTGCTCAAGTCTTGCCACACTGGAGAATTATGGTTGGTCTGACTCAGTTGCAGATGCTGTTGTATGCACTGATAACAAGCAATGTGATACTCATTTTGGTATTCATCCATTCTATATTGAGAGAGGTATGTTTTTTATTTTTATTTTTATTTTTAAATTTGGTTGGTGTTATTGTTGCCTAATTGGTCGTAGGAATGTATTTTCTCATATGCATCATTATTATTCTTGTTTCACATTCTAGTCTTATGTTTGGTTGAGGTGGTGATTATATTAGTCTGCATTGCTTGTTTTGTTATAGTACCCATTGTTTTGGAGAGATAATGTACTTTTCGCGTTTAAGGTTGCTCGTAATTTCACCAATGTTTTAACCTATTAGTATAATTTTAAAATATTCTAAGATTACTACAGGTTTCTCTTCAATTTTGCAAAGACATTATTCTAGTCTTAATACAAACTTTCAGACAATTTGCTATGCAAGGATCTGAGCTGGGTTATAGCTGAAAAGATGTGAATAATGGATTAGTATATATTTAAATGTTCAGACAGAGTTTGTTTTCAAAAGGGTCTACGATTTGGACTTTTAGTTACACAGCTAAGTGAGGCTTTGTGAAGATAATTATGTGGATGACCAATATTAATTACATGTCACTATATGTCCATCTTAGTAGACAATTAATTACATTCAGACCAACTAAGCTTCTTTTTGCAGATGATGCATTGTGCATGAGTAATATGATTTGTGATCACCTCATTTGCATTGCACAATTGCAGAAGTATATTAAAGAATGCTGATTGATCCATTTGTGAAAATTTTGTTTCTCTTTGTTCTATTGTAGACATTCTTGAGATTATATTTTAGGGCTTTAGGGGGACTGTTGAGGGCCAAGTGTTTGGAGATGTGGTTTGTTTCTTGAAGGACTAGATGTTTTAGATTTGTGAATGGATGTAATTGCTGTTGTTAGTTCGTTTTCCTATTATCAAATGTTATCTTAGGAAATTGTACTCATTGTTTTTCTTCTCTTCCAGTTTCACCATGTCATTTAGTATTCAGATGATGTCAGGAACTTGCTAATTCTTTCTTTCCCTGTATTCCTACCCTCTCAGGTAAAGATAATGTTCCTGCTGAAAAGTTTGACTTTCTTGCACCAACAACTCACAGAAATGCATTGCGGGTGCTACGTGCTATGCAACTTTCAAAACCTGGTATGCTTCTCAGAGTTCTGATGAAAATTTAGTATGGTTGTGGTATTGTGTTACTTTGGAATGAAGGCCTTATGAAATGAAAAAAAATAAAAATCGTAGAATAAGAGAAATATTTGTCTGTGACTTAGTTTCTCTAACTTGTGACTTTTTTTGGCTCTAGTTTTGCTAGAAGGTAGCCCAGGTGTAGGGAAAACCAGTCTAGTTGTTGCTCTTGGCAAGTTTTCTGGCCACACTGTCGTACGCGTTAACTTGTCTGAGCAGGTCAAGAATCTCTTAATTTTCTCTTCAATCTTTCTTGCCATTGTGGATTACTGTGTTTCACTTGGTTTATTTGGTGCAGACTGATATAATGGATTTGTTGGGGTCGGATTTGCCTGTGGAAAGTGATGAAGGAATGCAATTTGCATGGTCTGATGGAATCCTTTTACAGGTATATAAATGAGTTTCTTTCCCCTCGCTTGACAGCTTGTATTTGTCTTTAGTGGTCCAGATTCAAATTTCCCGGTACTGTGTTTATTTCAGGCACTTAAGAAAGGATCATGGGTTCTGCTGGATGAACTCAATCTTGCCCCACAATCTGTCTTGGAGGTTGTTGTTTGCCTCTATTACTTTTCATCCTTAATTTTTATTTATTTATTTGTGTACATTTAAGAAATTATTCTGGGCATGATCTAACTAGTTACGAGTTCATAAAATATAGGGACTGAATGCTATTTTGGATCATCGTGCTGAGGTTTTCATCCCAGAATTAGGTGTAACCTTTAAGTGCCCAACCTCCTTCAGAGTCTTTGCTTGTCAAAACCCTTCATCTCAGGGTGGAGGACGGAAAAACCTACCTAAGTCCTTCCTGAACCGGTTCACAAAGGTATGAATATATGGATTCTTAATTCATATTTGACATAATGCTAGTGACATCAATTTGTAGACATTACTTTGTTGTCAACTATCATTAAGAGTTCCTTTCATGATGGGCTTCAGGTTTATGTGGATGAACTAGTTCAAGATGACTATCTTGCCATCTGCAGTTCGCTCTATCCTTCAATTTCAAGATCTATACTTTCAAATCTGGTTTTATTTAATAAAAGGTTGCATGAAGAGACAATGGTTTTTCACAAATTTGGCCATGAAGGTTCCCCCTGGGAGTTCAACCTGCGAGATGTGATTCGTTCCTGCGAAATAATGATGGGTTTGTTTTGTGTTGTTTTTGCTTGTTTGTTTATTAAAAAAATGATTTTTTGGTCTCCTGTATTGTATACTTGATAATTTGCAAACCTTCTTAAATAGGAAACATTTTTCTTTCAGGTCAATATGGAAAAACAAAGTTTGATTGTTTTTTGAATACGGTTTATTTGCAAAGAATGCGGACATCATCTGATCGGCAAGAAGTTATGAAGCTCTATGAAGCAGTCTTTCAAATGAAGCCCTCTATAAACCCATATCCAAGGGTACAACTCGATCCACAGTGGTGCACTGTTGGTAATGTCTCCCTCCAGAGAGTTCACCATAAGTCATCATATCATGAGCTTAAAGTCTTACCTTGTTTGCGCAATAGCCTGGAAGCTGCGGCGCATTGTGTAAAGCATAAGTGGCTATGCATATTGGTTGGCCCCCAGTCATCTGGTAAAACTTCCTTAATAAGGATTCTTGCACAGTTAACAGGAAATTTACTAAATGAATTAAATCTTTCATCTGCTACTGATATATCTGAGCTGCTTGGAAGCTTTGAGCAATATAATGCCATCCGAAAATATCGTCTTGCCATTTCTCAAGTTGAGGATTGTGTGAATGAGTATTGCCGCCTGCAGCAGCTAGAGTCGTTGCCCGAGGCATCCATGCGAAGAGATGATCTTATTGTTTTGTGGCTTGCTTTTGTAACAAGCATTGATTGTGTGCCTTCAAAAAAATACATCGAGTCTATTCCATTGTTGGTTAACATTATTGAACATCTAAAGTCAGATATTGTGACATGTTCATTGCGTTTGTCTTGGTCAGTCAAAGATCTGGATGCCACCCTCACTGCAGTAAGAAAATGCAATGACCACTTAAGAAGGCATTATGCAGCAAAGTTTGAGTGGGTACCTGGAATTCTTATAAAAGCAATAGAAAATGGAGAGTGGATTGTTTTACAGAATGCAAATCTCTGCAATCCAACAGTATGTGAAATTTAGTTTTCTTGTTATTAGTTACCAATAATCCTCAGTTATTTATTTCTGCCCAAGGCATTTGCAAATTGTAATTCCTTACTTCTTGATGTTGCAGGTTCTTGATAGGATTAACTCTTTGGTTGAGCAGTCTGGATCTATAACAATTAATGAATGTGGAACTGTTGATGGAAAGCCTGTCATTCTTCATCCCCATCCTCGGTTTCGTATGTTTCTCACTGTTAACCCTGCACATGGTGAAGTATCACGAGCAATGCGAAATAGAGGTGTTGAAGTTTATATGATGGAGCCTAACTGGTTGTTTGATATAGATTCGAAAGAGTTGCTTGATGTGACTGAGCACAAAGATGCAATGAGATTTCTTGTTCTTTCTGGTATCCCTGTGGGTAAGTTGGTTGATATGATGGCCCGCGCACATATTTATGCCAAGAATGAAGGTGCACGGTATAACATGAATATTACACTTCTTGAACTCTCACGATGGGTACAATTGTTTCAAGAGCTACTTACACAGGGCAATAAGTTGTCTTGGAGCCTCCAAATTAGTTGGGAGCATATTTATCTTTCATCTTTAGGTGAGGGTGAAGGAAGAGATATAGTGGATAATGCTAGACAATCTCATTTATCTGTGGCAGAATATCAAAAATTTCACTCGTTGGAAGATTGGATGTTACGCTGGCCTGGTGGATGGCCAACTCCCTTGAAGTTGAGAGATATTATTTATTACTCAGAGGAGTCATGTGTGAAACAAAATTGTATGTACCTGGAGTTTCTGGGGTCCCAAACCGCCTGCAATTCGAGTCTGCAACAAACTCTACGGGCTTGTCGTTCTGTTGGATGCCAAATTTTTGATCTTAAGAGCTTACATAAGGTGATGTTTCCTCTGGCTTCAGAGCATCTAGATGCACATGATTGTGGGAAAAAAGATTTCAACCAGCCACTAGTTAAGAAAATGCAACAATTTGCTGCAAGCTGGGTACTTGAGCAGGCAACAACTGAAAGCGATTTCAAGCTTTACCTTAAATATTTCAGCCAACTTGGTTCTGTATTACAGGAACATGGTTCTTTCTTGAATCGGTTTGTTTACTTGTTGCGAAATGAAAGAGAACGCCCTATATGGAATCTGATTTTTAAGCTTCACCAGGAGATCATGCCTCAAAAGTCAATTGAAGTGAAGTTGAATCCGAAAGATCTGCTCTCAGAAGAACTTGTTGATGTAGCTGGGCCGGAGTGTGCATTAAATTCTTGTTGTGAACAGCTCAAAAGTGCTACTAGGAGTGTGCGCTTACTTATACTAAGCAATCAACAGTGGAGCTATGAGAAAGGCTACGCATCCAGCAATCCTGATACCAAAATCCTTGAACGTGTTTTGAGACTTGAACCTGTTTTGAGATCCTTGCAGCAGTTTGAGGACAAAGTTCTTCAATTGTTTGGGTCTGAGGAGTTTATGAAATCTCCCAACTCTGAAGTGCTTTTGTCTTTGTACAGTGATCTTCTTGAACATCACTGTCTGTTTTGGAACAGTGTCGTTTCACCTCAGGTTGAGTTTCCTGATACTGGCATGCTTATTTCTTGGCGGTCTTTAACAAAGGATGTCACAAATCTGGAGAAAACTTTCAGGGAAAAATTTCCAAATGAAGTAGAAAATCTGAAGGTATTTTTGACTTTTTGTTTGATAAATGTTGTTTTAATGCTCACTCTTTGATTTTCTTTAATTTATTATGTTCACCATTTTCTTCAACTCCTTAACCTTTTGTAGAGCAAGATGCTTACAATTGATGAAGACCCACGTTGGTCTGATCATTTGCAAAAGCCTTTGCTGTGGGATCATGGTGGGCATCCATTTCAACCATCTACTGCTGAATTGTACCAAAAGCGATGTCAACTGCTAAAGAAATGCGAAGAACTAGTTTTGCCTCAAAGGAGAAAGGGTTCTGAGTTGGGTATGTATTCATTTGTGAGCTTTATATAAATTTTGCAGCCCTTTCTTTTTGTTATTTCTCTAATAAAATTATTTATATAGGTGGGAACAATGTGTCCATTGAAGCTGCTGCATTATCTTCTAATCCTGAACTTCGATTCCTTGCTATGGAAGGTTAAGTTTTCATTGTCTAATCCATCCCCTTTTCCCTTAAAAAAAGATTTGAATACTGTCCATAATATCTATATATTTGTAAAAATTGCAAGAATATTACTCCGTAATTTTCTTTTGCTTAAATATTGAGGAAAAAAGAAATACTCAATCCAGTTGGAAGTCTGGATTATTTGGGCATGTTTCCCTTAGCTATTGTGCAATAATTAAAACAGTCCCTCAGTGTAGAGGTGAACATATGTAGTTTTCACTCTTGATTGGTTGTTGGCAAAACAGTCCCTGAAGTTTTTTTTTTTGAATACAGTCCCTGAAGTTAATCCTTCTAATTTTAAAATTAAAAAAAATTAATTATTTTGTATGTTGAAAAAATTGCTGCAGCTACATTGCTGTATGTTTTACCTGAGTGTACTTGATTATTAGGGTAGCACTTAATGCTCTGTTTGTATTTTGGGAAGTCAGATGGGGTTATCTTTTGGTTTGTAACCAACCTATACGCATTACACTGTCACTTTTTACAACTAAGTCCAATTCTTTATACTGATGATATTCTTACAGGTGTGTGCATGTCATCTTATGTAATGGAAAAATCTGATGGAGATCATCTCAATGTTGTTAATCAGTTGGGAGATATGTGCCAGGTATGTCTAATACTAAAATTTCCTTTTAATTTAGATGGTAGTGTTTGATACTCTACTGATACATTTTTTTTGTTTGTGCAGATGCTTTCTAGAAGGATAGATTTTGAAAAGAAAAAGTTAGAAGAGAATCCTTCGTCTCTTCGAGAAGAAGTGCTGCTGTCCAATTCATCTGCGTGCTGTGTCTTCACCCCTAATTTGTTGTCTCTCAAGTCTGGGATTGCTTGCTGGCTTGAGACACTGCCTTTAGCTGATGATATTAGTTTCATTCTTGATACAAGACTACTTCAGCATTTTTCCAACCTTGATCAGCTTCATGTAAGATTCTTCTTTTCATTTGAAGTTAGAATCTGTAGTTGCCAAGCTGCTTTTGTTTACTTGAGAGATAAGATAGTCAATTATATGGAAAATATTACATGAACATCCTTTTGATGTGATGTGTCTTTTGAATCTTGACAGGAATTAACTGCATTGTCTGGCCGCATTGAGTCTACTATGAACTTTTCATTGAACTTTTCTTCCAGGCCTCCAACAGACTTTTTGGGTCATCAAAAGATTTTGTGGACATTAGATGCTTGGGGATCAGTGTGTGGAGGTTGCTATCTTTTAAATTAGCCACTCTCAGCTTTACTTTTTATTTCATAATCCTAAAAGTTTTTTGTTCCACTGCAGTAAGTGAGAAGATCTCTAGTTTCATTCTTGACATATGGTTTGCATGGCATTCTGCTTTGTGGAGTCCCTGCCATGCTGTTACTGAGGTAAATATCGAATTCTACTGTGCTAGCTTGGGATCATTTTGTCGCTTATATCTTACTCTAGCTTGACCTTTTCATCAGAATAATCCATTGGAGGGATTTAAAGATGATCTTCCACCTGATAGGCTGTTTAAGCCAGTAAAAATGGCAGCTGTTGAACAAATTCTGTAAGTTACTATTTCTATTATTTGCATTTGTATGGACGATGATGAGTTCTGTCATTCTTTATTTCTAGATAATTGCCTACTACATCAGTTGGAACAATCCCATAATATCTCTGCTTGACAATTATTATTTCCTTCCACCGAAACTTTTTCAAAACTGACATGATTGAGGGTGTATTTTCAATTAAACCATATGTATATCTAATACTAATTCATCTTGCATGCAAGCATATAATTTGGTTGATGAGCATGATTCAATTGGTAGATTTATAGGTTATCCTGTGTGCCCTTTGATTTCAGGGTTTTATTCTTTCTTTGTAGCTAAGGCTAGCTTTACTTTATCAGTTTTATGAATGCCGTATGTAAGTGGCATGTTGTAGAAGAGAGGTCATGGCCAAAATGTCGTATGATCATGTGAATTGTGATTATGGCTTGCTTTAGATTTCATTATGTAGTGTGGGAATTCTGTTATCTGGATTATATTTTAGTTTATATTACATTTAAAGCACATTGTTTCTTCCCTGATGCCACTGTATCATGGAATTAATTGTCAAGGCGCTTGTTCTGATTCTACATTCTCTGGCTTGGTATATGCCATTATTTAATATTTTTCTGTTGCTACCTTTACTGTTGCAACTTCTGTATATAATTCTCTTTTTCAAGAACAGGCAGGGTATATTTGCTGTTAGAGACTACTCTTTGCACAGTCTAAAGCTTAGAGCTTCTTCACACCACCTCTGGCATGGTTCTACGGATGCTTGCATAACTGAATTCCTTTTATCTACTGCTCGGTTCCTTTTCCAGCAGGTGTTTCTCCCTTCAGTTGGAACAATACCGTCCTTTCTCTCATTGTGACTATTATAATGACATCTTAATTTCCTGTTCCCTGTGATTCTAGATTGTAAGTGCTCACCAAAGTTCATTTGAAGATGACAAGTACAATAAAATCAAGTCTCTCTTTCCTCATAATTCACGGGAGATGCTTACGGTATGCCGTTATCCATTCTAATTGAATTCTATGTTAAGGATGTATGCTCCAATATTGTGATTTTGACTATTGTTATTCTAGTGAAAAACATAAACTTATTTATCAAACTCTTGATTTATAACCACAATATCCTTAACAATTATTCACTTATACTCCAACATGCTTCTTCTATGTTTCAGGAAAATGATGTGGGGTACATGATTTCCCTCCTTACCTCCTCGAAACATGAACATTTTGAATCATTGATCAGTCCCTTAATTAAGCCATTGCTGCGTGCCCTTTATCTCCCTTGTTCATCAAGTGGTAAATACATGAAATCTTTTTTGGGCAGGCTAAATTTAAAATTTTCAATTGATAATATGTTCTTTTTAATGGTCATGGCTGGTGCTTCATTTCATTAGAACTAATGTTCTTTTATTTATTTGCTCTTTATATTGTAGATTTTATGCGAAATCTAGGATCTGCGTGGTTATTGATTGGTCGCTTACGCTACTGTCTTTTGACTAGCTACACATATTTGGATCCCACTGTAAAATACACTGTAAAGCTCTCACAGCTGACAGAAAAAATTGCTTCTCTCCAGCTTGAGAATGAGGTATTTTTTCTGTTTAGTTTTTTAAACCACTTCAACTTGAATTAACTACTTTTCAGCCTCGGGTTTTGCCACTTCACTCCATGGGGAGAAACTTGTAAATTTGAAATTTTTATGAGTATTAAGTTATATGCTTAAATTACACTTTGAGATGATTGAACAAAAAATATTTAATTGATTAAGTTTACTAAAACTGGATCATTTAGTGTTCGTTTGGCTCATGTTATTGCGACAAACAAATGTTTACTAGACATCAATCTTATTGGGACATTCCAAAGTGGAAAGTTTTGTGAGCAATACTAAGTCTAAAACTGTGACGATCTCTCGTGCCCAAGCTTGATGTGAAAATTCTATTCATGAACTTACAGGTAAGAAGAGAGTGTACTTATTTATCAGGGTCCTTTGAGTTAAGAGAAGATGACAGACATACCAAGGTGTTAGAAGAACTCAATACCAAGCTGAAGAAACTTCAAAAACAAGTAAGGAGAGTTTTATTATCCATGTGTTTTTAATGTTATTGATTCACTTGATTGTTAACATGCTTTGCATTTATTACCATTGTCATGTCTAGTCTTAGCAATTGCTAGTGATATGTGGTTTTTTTTATAAGCACACATGAATTCTGATAACCCAGGTAAGATATTATTATTATTATTATTATTATTATTATTTTTGGGATCTTTTGAAATGTTTTTGGAAGATCCAAAGAATTTCATAAGCGCCCCCCCCCCCCCCCCCCCCCCCCCA
>NC_044926.1:6054044-6096921 GCF_003576645.1 Ipomoea triloba | reverse complement strand
TCTTCCTCCCCCCCCCCCCCCCCCAAATGGTATTATCTGGTCAGATATGGTGGTCATGTAGAGATAACGTTTTTTGGGCAGAAAATCAGAAATGCTTAGCTTTATGAGAAGTAATCTATATATTTTCATTTAGCATTATCGATTCGTTTGATTATTTCCTACTGATTGGATTAAATTGCACAGTGTATCTATATCTAACTATGTGCATTTGTGTAATAGCATGTTTTATCTGGTCAGATATGTTCGTCATGTAATGATGGTGTTTTTTGGGCAGAAAATCAGAAATGCTTAGCTTTAGAAGAAGAAATCTATATATTTTCATTTGGCATTATCAATTCTTTTGATTATTTCCTGCTGGATTAAATGCACACATTGTATCTATATCTAACTATGTACCTCATCTGCCACAGATTGTATATAGGCTTTATCCTGGGAATTTCAAGAACTTGAAAGATGAATGTGACGTCTTTCTCAGAGTGGTTCAGAAATTTGCTAGCTTGATTACAGATGCAAAAAGTATGCATTCAGAGGAGAGATCTGGTCAACTCCGAAATTGGCAGGTAACATTTGTTGATTAAGATAATTGCTTGCTGAACTTTATTTATTCTCTCTTAGTATGCTCTGATAATTGTGATGCTTTTATTTTGTCTTATGCTTTAAAATTTGCATAAAACTGAGTCAACTTTATGTTTTGCAGGAGACCTCTTCAAGTTTTATTGAGCGACTGTCAAATGAATATGCTGATTACATTGATATAGTTCAACCAATTCAGATATCAGTATATGAAATGAAATTAGGCTTGTCTCTGGTCTTTTCAAGTGCTTTAGGTAGAAAGTTAGTGGAGGAACTGGGGAAACAAGAAATGGATTCAGTTCTGGTAACTTGAAGACTAGTACTTTTTGTTTACATTTATTCGATTTAATGTCTGCTATTTTTTGACTCTTTGTGCTCTATGGAAGGGGTCAATATATTCTTTCATGAGATTTCCTGGTGGATGTGCACCAAAATTTGCTTCTGTCAAGGGTGACAGTACGCAGTACAAGCTTTCTTGGAATGATATTGAGCTGCCTACAAATGTCAACTCTATGGACTTGCATTTGCTTGAGAATCTTGTTACTTCCAAAAACGATGGCATTACTGATGGAATGGTTTGTGATTCTTCAGTTTAATTTCATAGATTCACTGTGAAGCAACATGTATTCATCTTATTATTTATTCTTGCTGTCATTCATGTAAGTAGGTATTAAAGGTTTTTATGTTCTAAACAGGTCTCTGCTTCTCTTTATCACAATATTCTAGTTCGAGTAATGCATTCTGCTGCCGATGCACGCTTTATGGATAATTCATCATTTACAGTGAGTATAATCCTTGGTGAGTTATTGTTATGGTGAATTTTTTTGATGATATGAAATGCCTGTTTATTACCTTCCAGCTTTTGGAGAAGATATTTGATAATTTTTCAAGGCGTTGGATGGACATGAAGCTTCATCTGAGAATGAAAGAAGAGAATAATGATCAACTAGTTACGTTCCGATCACGTGCTCTGAAGATTGAAAATATCATCGATAGCGATATATCCAATTTAGAAAGTGCTGTTTCAAATGAGAATTTTTCAGATTGGAAGGAAATGTTCTCTGGGGATGAGCTCTCTGACAGTGTAATGGGTCTTTTGAGAGCCTTGTTTCTGTCCCTTACTCTTCCTAACCATTTATTTGAAATATCTAATTTGCTTCCTTTCATTATAGGCAAAAACTAACACGGAATGTGACACTCCAGAGGATGATTGGAACTCTGTTGAAGAATCCATTATAAATGACATGATCAACATTCACAATCAAATATTTGGTTCAACTGATCTTGTTGAAAATGTAAGTCTTGTGTCTGGAGCAGAGGCAGCACTCTAGTGTGATTTTCAAGCTTTTATGCTGCAGTTTATATTGCACTCCAGGAAAAATATATAGTATTCTCTTTGTATTTATAATTTTTTTGTATACCAATAATTATGAGTTTATTATCCTGTCTATTGCAGCCTGGAAATATTCATGTATTTGATGCAGATCGATTTTCTACTTTCATCGAGTCATATTCACTGGGTGTAAGAATGACAAAAGGTGATTGGTATCAGAGCTATTGGACTTTATATTTTCTTTTAAGTTATTGTTGAATAATATTTTACTATTTGTGCTTTCTGCAGATTTGGATGGTCTTTTGTGCTCATGGTTAGATGCTAAGGTTGTGCCAGAGCACTTGCTTCGCCTATGTTTGGAGCATGAACATATGGTCATTTCTCCTCGTAAATCAGCACATGCGTACAACTTTTATAAGGTTGTTAAGTTGCTTACTTTATTTTTTTTTGTTAAATTCAGGTTATGTATATCAGTATATTTAATTTTTTATTTATCAGTTAGGATGTGGCTTCTCATTTCTCTGTACTTCATCTCCCACTTTAGGATTCAAATGCGCCCACTATGGCTACTATGGTGGATCCTGTAACTTCTCTTAAAGAGAAAATTCTTATGCTTTTAAATGAATGGGATGACCATCCTGCCCTACAGAAGATAGTTGAAGTCATTGACATGATCTTGGCTATTCCTCTAAGTGCTCCTCTGGCCAAGGTACATTGTCTTCTAATAATTTATTATGAATTTTAAATATTTTCAATTTAGACTTATGAACCCCATTATTCAATATTCAAAATCACTGTTTTTTTTATGTTTAATTCTCTCTTTCCTTTCGAAGGCCCTGTCTGGCTTGCATTTCTTGATCAATAGAGTCCACATGTTGTGTCAGACAGTTGCCAAGTTTCCATTGTCTGGTAAACAATCATAATTTCCCGGTTCATTAGCTCTTCATCATGCACTACTAAATTTCTAACTAACGCTCCCTTTTATTGGTTGGCTCATAGATCAAATGAAACCTATTTTCGCTCTAGTATCCTCATGGCATAAGCTGGAGTTTGAATCTTGGCCTGCTTTGCTTGATGAAGTTCAATCTCAATTTGAGATTAATGCTGCAAAGGTAGTATTTGCAGTCACTGCTTTTTTAATATCTTATTGCTGTCATACTGTTGATAAAATCTCTACTCCATAGTTATTTACTCTATTTTGTGTAAAATAATTAGACTAGTGGTCTATTGTTTTCTTTGAATGCAGTTATGGTTTCCATTGTATTCAGTACTTCAGCCAAGTAATGCATATACTCCAGACATGATAAAAAGGCATGCACATTCTTTGTGCCATTTTACCTATTACATCTATTGATTAAATTGTTGCTTGGCAATTCAATTAATTTTCTTCACTACAATTTTGTATTTCGCACTAAACCTTCATCCAGTTTGGAGGAGTTTCTTCAAATGTCCTGCATTGGTGAGTTTAGAAGGCGTCTTCAACTGCTTGTTGCTTTTCATGGACACTTCAGTAATTGTATAAGCAGGGATTCTCAATCAAGGTAATGCAACTTGGGAATAGTATGGTGTAAAAACTATATATATTTTGCATATTTTAAACAGTCAGTACTAGTACTATTTCACTTTCCTCAGATTTATCTTTTTTTAAAAGATGTGTATACCAATGTATTTTGGACTTTTTCAGTCATGAGAAGATTGTGGAAGTTCTCTACAATAGTTTTGGATATTATGTGCAATTCTTGCCAAAGTGAGTTCCCTCTTATCCATAATGTTCCACACTGAACTGCCTGGTGTTTTCTAGATTGGTAATAATAAAACTGATGTTCCTGGTCTTTTCTTGTCTTTATTTCTGCCTTCTTATTTGTCCACCAAGGATTTTGGACCACATGGATGTATCTAGAAAGAATGTTGAAAAGGAACTAAAAGATCTTGTGAAGCTGTGCCGATGGGAACGTGTTGAGGATTATACAGCCATAGAGAGCTTCAGGAGAACTCGGCAGAAACTCAAAAAACTCATACAGAAATTTACTGTGAGTCTCGTTATCCGTTCAAGAATATTGCTTTGGTTAAAATCTATTTAAAGCTTACAATGTTTTTTCTCTATTGTCTTGATACACCTTCAATAGAAGATTAGACTTTCCAGTATCATAACTTATATCACAACATTCACTTGTTTTTTTCCCCCATATTCGGTTACATCTGCATGCTCGATTTAGAATTCTAGTTTTTTTGTTTGTTTCCTTGATCTTAATCACCTCATATAGAGAATATTGAGCCATATCAGATGCCATTATACATCTTTATCTACATCTAACTTATTACACTTTTTTTTGAATGTCAACTTATTACTGCTTTGAATGTCTCAGTATTTTAAATTTGCTGATGTATTCATGCAGGATTTATTTCAACAATCTGTTATGTTTTTCATCAACCAAGAAGTGACAGGAAGTTCAATAAATTGCCAAACCGTTGAAGACACACAATTCTCAGTTGGCTTCTATGATAAGAGTAGGAACATTCTTAATGCACTATGTGAGCAGATTCAGTTCATAAAGGACAGGTAGCTTCATTTCAGCTTATGATATGTTTGGGTCAATTTATTCCGTATTTACTGACTTTCTTACTGCTTCAGCTCTCCTTACGTGGCTGTTTGGTGGAAGGAAGTTGAGTCTGTTTCTCATGATTTTCACTTCAGCAAAACAACTGAAGTTGATTTCTCTGATATTTCCTGTCAGAGAAATTTGGAAGGTAATTCTAATATAGTTTTGACACACACACACAGCATATGGTAAAATATCCAATTGCCAATTCCTATTTTGATTACCTGAAATTAAATTTCAAGCTTTAATGATGCAGAAGTTGGAAGAATCCTCAAGGATGGTCTACCATCTCAGTGTTCACAGATATCATGCTTTGGTGATTGGAATCAACTGTGGCATACTATTGATGAAATCTGTAGAACTGTAATTGGTTGTGCTGAGATATGGAAGGATGATGGAAAGAAGTTTGGAAGAAGAAGAGTTTTCTCAGATTTACTAAAGGTCTTGGAAGCGTGTGGTTTATTTAAGCACAGATCAACATTCAAAACGGTATAGTATACATACTAGTAGTAATATCTATGCCTTGCTCTAGTGAATGCTTATTCCTAAAACCTATGTTCTTGTGATCCTGTGTGTGTTTATGTTTTGGCTTTTCTTTTGCTGTTTTCATGTGCCATAGGGCCAAGGGGAAGCCAATGCATCAATTTGTTGGCTTCTTCAGCCATCCTATGAAGTGCCGCACCTGCTCTTGACAAAAACTGGTCTTTCCTCTGGGAATGTTGAAAATCATATTTTGGGAGAGCTTCAGGGATCTTCTTCTGAAGATTTGAACTCTGAATGGAAATCAGCTAATCAGTACTACTTCAAGAGCATCAAATCAATGAAACTTTTGCAGAGTATCAGCTTAAACTTCCATAAGGATTTCACTCTGGAACAGGTAGTTGGTTGTTGATTGAGCTCTTTTTGTATGATTCACTTATAGTAGAATATAAGCAGTCCACAATTTTGTTGGAGTTAAAGTGGTCTTTTGGGAACTCTCAGTTTGTCTAGAGAGTTTGCTGTTTTCAATCATTTGGAACAGTCAGAACCAGAAATCGACGTGAACCTGCATTCACATATTTTCTTCAAAAATTTCTTTTCTTTTCTTGTACAGTAACTACAGGCTAATGGGGGGTCTCTTCTATTGTTACAATGCAGGTTGAGAGGTCAGGATCGTTTATTGACCATCTTTTGACTATTCAACAAGAGCAGCGTGGGGATGTCTATGATTTTGCAAGGCAACTTAGACATTTTAAGGAATGTCGTTTACCTTTAGTTAACATGTTCTCATGCTCCTTCCCTTTTGCTTCAACTGAGAATACTGATCTTTGTTTGGCCCAAAATCAGTACAAATCTTTTACTTGCTTGTGGCAACAAAAGGTGGGCTTACAGTTGTAGATATAAATTCTGTTGCCTATTGCTTTTATTATAAATTCCTAATACACATCTTTTTAAACTTGCAGCAACTCTTTGATAGCTTATGTGTTCTGTTGCATGAGGAGCGTCTATTTTTACAGACAGTAGTGGATAACCATTTGAGCACTTGCACAAGTGTCAAACATTCAGCAATGAAAATTCTTCTTTTCATTGGAAAATACTTTCCAAATATTCAAAAAACTAAGGTAATATTTGTATGAATTTATTTTTTATGATCTTGTTGAACAAATCTGCCTCTTTATACGTGGATATCATCTATATGGATCAATATAGTGTTGAAACCCTAACATTTGTTTAATGTCACTGTAAAACAGAATTTGCTGGATGATGTCCTTCTTGGAGTTGATAGAGTTACAACCACAACCAGAGGAGGAACCCCATTGCATCCTTGTGGCATTACAGAACACTTGGAGAAGATGTTAAATCAAAACTTTGAATTGATAAAAACATTTGAGAATGACCTCCACACCTTCCGTGGGCAAAATGTGGATGGAGCAGCGGTTGAAGATACCCTGCTTGGACATTTCAGTGATATATTTGACAAGGTATCGGAATATGTTACTTGTACATATTAAAGTACTGATTTCAACACTGATGTCTGATGGGGTTGTGATTGTAAGATATTGTTGCAATGCTATCAACATTGAAATCTAAATAGAAGCTTTGCAATTTTCAGGCCAACTTCATGGCTTCACAGTTCAGTCCTGGTTATGGTTCTTCAGAAAATGAAGTTGATTCCGATTGTCATTTAGAAAATATCACTGAAGTTGAAGTTCAGTTTGGTTTGTCCTTGATGGAGACCTGCAAATGTATTATGCATGCTCTTCATGCTATGGGTTCACTAGGGAATGATCTCCCTGATAAGCTGAATATTAATATGTGGAAAGCACTCTTGCAGTCAAATATAGCAAAACTGCAGCTGGACGTGATTAGTGATAGATTACTTGAGACTGTCTGTCTAGCTGTGAGTTCTGCTAACATTTTCTTGTTAATAGATTTCTCTTGTTTCGATGTTTAACACTGTTATTACCTTTCTCATCAATATGATTTGTGCAGGGAAAAATATTGTATATTTATGACAGAAGAAATCCACGTTTATCTTCTCTCATCAAAACACATCTGAAACATCTTTATTCCTTGTCAAATGCTATCCTGGCTTTTGGGGAAGGTCTTCTGCACCATTTTCTGGTCATGCACAGGATGGTATGTTTGTTTTGTTTTCTTGGAGGGTTTCATTTGATTTGATTGTGTATCCTAATCATTTTTGTCTTTCTGCATCATTATCGAAACAGGTATGTGTGATGACCCATGTTCTAGCAGAGGTTTTTGGTTTACTATTTTCCAAGGGATTTGGCACTAAAGAAGACCAAATCAATGAGTCCAGCCAGGATGAAACTCGGGATGCAAGTGGTACGGGTATGGGTGATGGCACTGGATGTAATGATGTTAGTGATCAGATAACTGATGAAGATCAACTCCTTGAGCCTTCCAAAGAAGTATGAATTGACAAAATTTATTGCTTGCATTTGTTTTCCGTATATCCATTTTCATTTACCTCTGGTATTACAACAGAACTTATCTAAAAGTATCTATGCTGTGTTGCAGCCAAATGAACAACAGAATTCTTTAGGTGACATGTCAAATGTAAAAGATAAGGGCATTGAGATGGAAGAAGATTTTGCAGCTGATACATACAGCGTCAGCGAAGATTCTGTTGATGATGGAGATGGTAATGAGGAGAATGAGCAAGTGGAATCTGCTGTTGGGGAAACTGGTAATCAAAGTGAAAAAGTTGATGAAAAACTTTGGGACAGGGAAGAAGACGAAAATAATGATAGCGTCGATGAGAAGTATGAGCCAGGGCAAGCAGTAAAAGATAAAGGAGATGAACGGGAACTCCAAGCTAAAGATGACTCTGCTGCTATTGATGATGAAAAGGAAGGAGCCGATCCTGGGGCACTTGGAAAACAACCTGATGAAAATGGGAATGAAGAAAGCCTCAATGAAACGGAAGACATGGATTTAGAAGAACAGGATGCATGCACAGATCCTACAGGGTTGAAACTTGACGAGCCAGATCAAGGTCCAGAAAATGATGGAGCTTTGGATCCATCTGAAGGTACCGACCTCATGGATGAAGATGATAACAATGTAGATCTCTCTACGAAAAGTGAGAATGAGGAACCAACTGATCCAATGGATGAAACTTTGGAAGAGATGGATCACAAACGTTTGGATGAAGAGTCTGGGGAAGTTCAAGAGGACAGCGATCATGAGAGTAACATGAACAAGGAACCACTGGAGCCTAGGAAAGACGCAGTTCAGCCCAAGGCTTCCCATGTTGCTGGTCAGTCTGAGCAGAATGGTCAAAGTGCACTAGATCTACCAGAGCCTAGAGATGACGGTGGTCCTGAAAACTTGGAAAATTCTATGGAAGAGGCAGAATGGTCTAATAGAGGTGGACTTGAGCATAACCTTGCTCCCGGTGGGGGCTCTAATGCTGATCAAGATATCATGGTGGCTGGGTCATCCATGGGCGATAAGTTAAGTGGTAATAGACCTGAAACTCCATTTCCTCTTGTTAATTCATCAATTAATAAGAATCAGCCAAATCCCTGTCGTAATGTTGGAGATGCACTTGATGGATGGAAAGAAAGAGTAAAGATCTCTGTTGATCTTGAGGATAACATACAGAGTACCGATGACTTGGTAGATATGGATGCAGAGGAATATGGGTATACTGTGGAATTTGACAAGGGAACAGCTCAAGCAATAGGGCCTGCGATGACTGACCAGGTTGACAGAAATGCAAGTGGAAATGATGTTGAAGAGAATGCTGGAACTGACGAGAAAAAAGATTATGCTAGTGAAATGGAGCTTGATAAGCTCCAACTTCAACCCCAACCTATTGTTAGTTCTGCTTCGAATTTCAGCAATGATATAGAAATGCAATTGGAGAAGTTGGAAACAGAAAAACAAATTGAACCGTCTGCTCAAGAGGATAAGGGTTATGATGATGGTCCCAGTAGTTCATCATTGAATTTAGTTTCTGTGAAGAGAAATTATTTAAGTGAGGATATAAATCAAGTCAGCAATCTCTCTGTGAATGATGAGAACTTGGGTAAGGCCTGGAACCTTGAAGGGACTACTGGTGACTTGAATGTTGCTGCTGCTCTTTGGAAAAGATATGAACTCCTCACAACAAGGCTATCACAGGAGTTAGCTGAGCAGTTACGTTTGATAATGGAGCCTACTTTGGCTAGCAAGCTCCAGGGAGATTACAGGACAGGCAAAAGAATTAATATGAAAAAGGTATGTTTTTTTAACATTCTGCCTTTATGTTAATGGTTGGGATCATTTTTAACATGGTATTGTATGTACCAGGTAATTCCATATATTGCAAGTCATTATCGGAAAGATAAGATTTGGCTACGTCGTACTCGGCCAAACAAACGTGATTACCAAGTTGTCATTGCTGTGGATGATTCCCGGAGTATGTCTGAATCTCATTGTGGGCACATTGCTATTGAAGCTTTGGTGACTGTCTGCCGTGCAATGTCTCAGTTGGAAGTGGGAAAACTGGCTGTTGCAAGCTTTGGGGAAGAGGGGAATATTCAGTTGTTGCATGATTTTGATCAGCAATTTAGTGGAGATGCTGGGATTAAGGTCAGTATATCTGTTTATGAGCAATTGGTGTAGAGAAATAGATATACAAACTGTAAACTGATGTAGATCTGTTTCATCTTCTTGTCTCTGTTCAACTGTTTGACATTTTCTTTTATGGAGCAGATGATCTCAAGTTTTACATTTATGCAAGAAAACACAATAGCACATAAACCAATGGTTGATCTATTAAAATACTTGAATGATATGCTTGATGCTGCTTCACGGCTACCAACTGGAGATAATCCCCTCCAGCAACTCGTTTTGATAATAGCAGATGGTCGATTTCATGAGAAGGTATCTCTTACTTTGAATTTAACTGGTTCTCTATGAGTGAGCAGAAATTGCAATTCATATCTCTCATGTTATTGGTCGAACTATAAAACATATTCCTACTATCTTCTACAGGAAAAATTGAAGCCTCGTGTCAGAGACCTCTTGAATAAAAAACGCTTAGTTGTATTTTTGGTGCTGGATAGCCCTGAAGTGCCCATCATGGACATCCAGGTATCTGTTTACTCGTGTTCTTGGTTATTGAATAAGTGCAACTATAGCTTTAGTTTATCTTTGATTTGGTATTTTCGAGTATTTTGGTGGTTTAATGAAAATCTTGATAATATTCCAGGATGTCGATTATGATTTTAAAGAAGGAAGTGTGAAGTTATCCAAGTATATGGAATCATTCCCCTTTCCATACTACTTGGTCTTAAGGAACATAGAATCCCTTCCTAGGACACTAGCCGATTTGTTGAGACAGGTTAGTAATGCAAAATTGCTTGTCCTCTTCTTCTGTTTAGTACAGTTGAGTGTATGGTAATTCATTCAAGTCCTTCTTATCATCTCAAAAAATGCAGTGGTTTGAGCTTATGCGGTCCTCAAGAGATTAGCTGTGACTTTCTTTACTGTCTTGGGAGGGCAGAATCAAGAGACTAGCTGTGCAGCCTGTGCTTGTCCACCGCCACTACTACTGAACACTGATTCCCATTCCCCAGTCAGTGATGAACTTTGTCTGGCCATTTGGTAATTCGACAGTGAATTCATGGGCATAAAGATTTGAATAGGGCGATACCATCACTCCCAATATTGCATCACAGTTTCTTTGGCACAATTCATAAGGCACTGCAAACACAAAAAGATTCTTTTGCTCCCTTGGGAAGGAGCCCAAAATGCAGCAATGTTATTGTTCTTAGAGCATAATTTTGTTTTTCTTTTGGGTTCAGTGATGGTATAATTATTGTAGCTCTAAGCAATTTTGTCATTAATTCATTTGCCTTACTATTTAATTGGCTTTTAATAAAAGTAAACTCTCCGTTACAATTTCTTTTATTTTATCCTTTACTCACATTATCAGCTTTGCAATGTTTTTCCTTCATTCCCAAAACAGTTTTGGTCATGTTTAATTCTTACATTATTGTTTTACCATCAATTTTCATTACAACGTCATAGTTTCAATATTTATCACCCCTCTCACCATTTTATTTAAGATATGCCAATATATGAAATTATGAAGGCTTCTTAAATTAAAATCTCAATTTGAGCATGAATAAAAGAATTTTAACTTTTTAGATCAATCTCAATTCACGGTAGGATGAGGAGAATTGTGAATTAGGATCGATTTTAGAACTTAAATTTATTTATTCATGCTTAAATTGGGATCTTAAGTTGAAAATGACTAAAATACCTTTAAAAATTTTAGATTTCAACGTTGTCATAAACGGAGAGATAATTAGAGCGCGATTAGTTTTGGCACTAAAATAATAGTTGTGAATGACAAATGGTATTAAAATAATAGGCGTGGATGAAAATCGGTAATAATTAAACATTTCGACCAAAATATTCATTTTGTCAATACTCGTGGGACCAAAATTGGTATTTGCTCTAAATAGAAAAGTCTCATGTTTCACAGGTAGCTTATATTTGAAATTAAATTTTATAATATTAATACTTTTTAATAATATAACATTAGATTATATATTTGTGGAAAAATGTGGGTGGAGTTCTTATTATATATTTTAGTCGTGATATTTTATTACTGACATTTATTATCTCAGTTAAATCTTGTTCACATTGTAAGGGTTAAACTCTTTCTCTGGAAAATCACTAGAAACGGACTCCTCACCCATGTGGAAAGGAATCAGCGTGGGCTTACTGGCGTGACCACCTGCGTGACTTGCGATGACTCGGAAGAAACCATCGACCATCTCTGCCGCCATTGCGGTGAGGACCTGATGGGACCTCATCTCTGCCGCCATTGCGGTGAGGACCTGATGGGACCTCTCTTCACCTCCTACAGATTTTATTTCGAGCTTTCATCTCCCGATCGTTCCTGGATGAAACATGCCTGTACTAGCAATCAAACGACGGCAGCGGGCATCAGCTGGAATCTACTTTTCCCTTACATGCTGTGGAATATCTGGATGGCAAGGAACAATTTAATCTTCAACAACCTCCTTACTCCGGCTGTGGAAATCGTAAGGCGAGCAACCTGTGACGCTTTGGAGGCACAACACCTTCTCCTTACTCGAAAGGGGCCCATGGTGGCCAATCAGGTTTGGGTGGCGTTTACCTCTTCCAACTGGGTTCGTCAAATTGAACACCGATGGCGCCATGAGAAAGAGCACTGGTCTCGCTAGCGCGGGAGGCCTGATCCGCGACAACCAGGGGGCCTGGATTACTGGCTTTATCACTAATATTGGGAACACGAATAGCTTCATAGCAGAAATTTGGTGTATTCGGTAAGGGCTTGTCATTGCAAAAGATCGTGGAGTTAGGAACCTCATCGTGGAAACCGACTCCGAGGCGGCGATACAAGCCCTGTCTAGCCATGTCTCTCCCTCAACGACTGCTAACACGTTACTAGCTTATTGCAAATCAATCATAGAGCATTTCCATGAGTTCAAAATTACTCATGTGATGCGGGAAGGCAACCAGTGTGCCGATCTTTTAGCCAATCTAGACTAAGAATCTCCGAAGGACACTGTCATCCTTGAGGATCCTCCAGGGATGAGCGACATACGGGCTCGTGACTCTCAAATCTTCGCTGACGGCGCTAATCTTTGGGGCCCAAGCCCCTCTCTCACCAAAAAAAATAACATTAGATTTATACTCAGTCCGGGGTGGGCATACTAGTTTCTGTAATTGTTATCACTGAATGACACGTTTATGCATGTTACGTTACTTTTGTTATCACTGAATGACACGTTTATGCATGTTACGTTACTTTCCCCTCTACTCTCATCAAAGCTGATTTGTATTCCTTAGCTGAAGTGATAGAGTCTTTTAGCCAATCTAGGCCAAGAATCTCCGAAGGACACTGTCATCCTTGAGGATCCTCCAGAAGGGATGAGCGACGACACTGTCATCCTTGAGGATCCTCCAGAAGGGATGAGCGACATACTGGCTCGTGACTCTCAAAGCTTAGAAGGGATGAGCGACATACTGGCTCGTGACTCTCAAAGCTTGGCCGACGGCGCTAATCTTTGGGGCCAGGCCCCTCCCTCTCACAAAAAAAAATAACATTAGATTTATACTCAGTCCTGGGTGGGTATACTAGTTTGTGTAATTGTTATCACTGAATGACACGTTTATGCATGTTACTCTCATCACTGATTTGTATTCATTAGCTGAAATGATAGAGTCTTTTAGCCAATCTAGGCCAAGAATCTCCGAAGGACACTGTCATCCTTGAGGATCCTCCAGAATGAGCGACATACTGGCTCGTGACTCTCAAAGCTTCGCCGACGGCGCTAATCTTTGGGGCCCAGGCCCCTCCCTCTCACCAGAAAAAATAACATTAGATTTATACTCAGTCCGGGGTGGGCATACTAGTTTCTGTAATTGTTATCACTGAATGACACGTTTATGCATGTTACGTTACTTTTCCCTCTACTCTCATCAAAGCTGATTTGTATTCCTTAGCTGAAGTGATAGAGTCTTTTAGCCAATCTAGGCCAAGAATCTCCGAAGGACACTGTCATCCTTGAGGATCCTCCAGAAGGGATGAGCGACATACTGGCTCGTGACTCTCAAAGCTTCGCCGACGGCTCTTTGGGGCCCAGGCCCCTCCCTCTCACCAAAAAAAATAACATTAGATTTATACTCAGTCCGGAGTGGGCATACTAGTTTGTGTAATTGTTATCACTGAATGACACGTTTATGCATGTTACGCTACTTTTCCCTCTACTCTCATCAAAGCTGATTTGTATTCCTTAGCTGAAGTGATAGAGCCTTTTAGCCAATCTAGGCCAAGAATCTCCGAAGGACACTGTCATCCTTGAGGATCCTCCAGAAGGGATGAGCGACATACTGGCTCGTGACTCTCAAAGCTTCGCCGACGGCTCTTTGGGGCCCAGGCCCCTCCCTCTCACCAAAAAAAATAACATTAGATTTATACTCAGTCCGGAGTGGGCATACTAGTTTGTGTAATTGTTATCACTGAATGACACGTTTATGCATGTTACGCTACTTTTCCCTCTACTCTCATCAAAGCTGATTTGTAATCCTTAGCTGAAGTGATAGAGTCTTTTAGCCAATCTAGGCCAAGAATCTCCGAAGGACACTGTCATCCTTGAGGATCCTCCAGAAGGGATGAGCGACATACTGGCTCGTGACTCTCAAAGCTTCGCCGACGGCTCTTTGGGGCCCAGGCCCCTCCCTCTCACCAAAAAAAATAACATTAGATTTATACTCAGTCCGGAGTGGGCATACTAGTTTGTGTAATTGTTATCACTGAATGACACGTTTATGCATGTTACGCTACTTTTCCCTCTACTCTCATCAAAGCTGATTTGTATTCCTTAGCTGAAGTGATAGAGCGTAGGACTTTTATTGAAACGGAACCGAAATCGTTGACTTAGGCCGTTTGTTCGAATCCTGCAGGTCCCATCTCCACCCCCGCCCAGCCACAAAAACCTCCGAGAAGTCAGCCCTAAAATCCGTCGGCTTAAACAATGTTGATCGTCGAACGATGTGCTGATGGAAATTCTGGCTCCCAATCAAATCGCTTATTCGTTTCATCGCGGTTTCCAAACTGTGGCGCGACATCATCACCAGCAAGGAGTTCATCTCCTTCCATCTCCTTCACCATAATAAGAATGGTAATTCTTCTAACCTCCTACTCTTCCAACCACAACACATCACTGAAATTACCGAATATTACCTACTTGAGGACGACTGCAGTCTCACCCTCAATGATTCTTTGCAACCTACACTATTGCCGCGATAATGTAAGATTGTGGAACCCCCAGTATTAGGAAACATTTATCTCGAATTAAAAAGAAAAAGTTTGAACAATTAATATAATTACAACTAATTGCTCTACTCTGATATGTTCTGATCTACTATGAGAGATTAATGTTATGATAATAGTTCTAATATTAAATGAAAAACAATAAGATTTTCAAAAACAAATACTTGAATACCAAGTGAGGAAAAAGTTAAACAATTAATATAATTACAACTAATTGCTCTGATACGCTCATCCTACCCTGATATGCTTTGATATACTATGAGAGTAATGTTATGATAATAGTTCTAATATTAAATGAAAAACAATAAGATTTTCAAAAACGAATACTTGAATACCAAGTGAGGAAAAAGTTAAACAATTAATATAATTACAACTAATTGCTCTGATATGCTCATCCTACCCTGATATGCTCTGAACTACTGTGACAGATTAATGTTATGATAATGGTTCTAATATTAAATGGAAAACAATAAAATTTTTCAAAAACTCTCACAAAAAAAAAATAATAATAAGATTTTCAAAAACGAATACTTGAATACCGCAAGTGAGAATAATCTGAAGGTGGTGAAAGTTCGGTATAATAATGGCTACACAGCCTCACCGGTTGAGATCTATAATTATTATTTGGTTACATCTATATACCTGATTTTGATTTTGTCAATGGGACAATACACGCCAAAATGAGCTGGGACTGGCTTAGTGATGAAAGGTTGATATGAGTTTTCAACATGGATAATGAGATGTTTAGTCAGATTACGCTACAAGATTAATTGAAATGTGCCTCAAACTTATCTAAATTTGCATCAAACTTATCACTTGGGGTGTTGGAGTAGGCTGTTATTGTTATCAAGCATAATTTGATTTCATACAATTCATTTGATGGGTGATGAAGGGGTATAACCTTGTGATTCTTGGACTATTATACTATTGGAATTTTAAATTATCAAATTACTATTCTTGGGTATTAAATTTGTTCGACCGGTGCAAACATTTTATAGGCTCGAGGCGAATTGAAAAAAAAATGATCTATTCAAAGTAATATTTTTTGAACCACGAGTTATTTTTCATTTCATATTAGAACCATTATCATAACATTGATCCCTCATAGTAGATTAGAATCAGAGCATATTATAGCAGTTAGTTGTAATTCTATTAACTGTTTAACTTGATTTTTTAATACTTTTTTTTTCATTTTGAGATAAATGTTTTTCAGGTAGCACTATATTAATCAAAATTTTAAAAAATGTGTACAATAAAGGATAAAAGCACCAGAATTTTTTTTTAAAAAATTTCTCAACGAGCTTGCTTTTTTTTTTTTTAAAGAACAAATATTTGAGGATAAGAGGACTACGAATAATCATCAAACAAATATCCCAAACAGTCTTAATTGTAATTTGATTAATCAGTCTGTTACAACCACCTTTGTCGCGTAATAACTTTGTATATAAGCCTTGTGTATCTTCCTCCAAAAGCTCGATGAAATAGTTCACAATTTTCCTTTGCTATGAGCTTTCTCTTATTCACTCGTATTACCTCTGACGAGCACAATCATACTCCAGCAACAAATGTTACTAAATTTGGGTGGAAGACTCCGCTTTGTTCTTAATGGTTTTCATATTGCACTTTTTAGAACTTTTTAACTCAAATTGGCTGCTAAGATGCAGCAATATATTTTAGTTTGCTTTACCTAACACTTCAAGTTTTGCCTCATTTATTACAAGACAATTTCACATTTGTTACTATCAATGAGACGCTATATATAGTTCATTTCACCAATCTCTTTTTCTTCTTTTCAATTGTAGAAAGTTGTTTTTGCTTCTACAACTCAGCTTATATCTAATATTTGGCATAGACCATAGAGCTCATCAAAGTTCATAGAGAGGATCCAATGGTGTACATTTTGGCTTTAGCAAGCATTGCATATTGAACTCGAAAATAATGGCAACTAAACCAATGGTGATGTTATCCATAAAAAAAAAACTTGTGCAATAATCGAGTTGGGGACATTTAGGGTCCATCCAATAGCTGTCAATTAGCATTGCACATTTAAATGGTGAAAGCTCAAAACAATACTTTGAGCAAGAGAAATTGTACCTAAATGTTCAAACAAAGCAAATAAATATAATTAGGCCCTCAAACTATACAGAATTATGCAATTATGCCCTTTAACTTAAAAAATTCCAATTAGGCCCTCAAACTTGTTATTTTGGTCGCCTTCTCCACTGCGGGAAAAGGCGACCAGCCTTCTCCGACTGGACAGGACCAACGACTGTGGCTCTATATAGAGTACAGAGGCTGACCCTCGAAGGAACGTGCATCATGCAACAATGAAAGGTATACCCGAGGAGTTTTGTGCTTGCGAAAGCGGATGTTCCAAGGGGACACAAAGGAAAGTAGGGGCCCAACGGAGACGAAAACAAAGGAAGGTTTACAATGGTGGTTGGATGAGACTATGTCTTGAAGGACTTTCATACGAGGACGGGCCGAGAAAGCCACGAAGCCCTTGTTTACGGGGGCGGACGAGCACATGAAATGGAAGAAGTGGTTGATGAGGTCTAGGTAGGGGGCGACATTTATTTCACAACACCGTAGAATGAAAGCTAACAACATGTAATGGGAGTTCAGAACCAATTAACCCGGGCTAATATCGTAATAATTGAGAAGGGTCAAGACGAAAGGGTGAAGAGGAAAACGTAAGTCGTAGGACAAGCGAGAGGGTGTGGACACCGAAGAAGTGACCCTCTGGGGGCTCGATCACATTGTCACCCGAGGAGGGGGCTACCACGTCTACCGGCGGTCTGATTATTTCTTGGGCCTTCTCTAATTGACGGGGTCCTAGTTGTGAGAGGGTAGATCGGGGGATGTTCATGTTTGTGTCGGGCTCAATAATTTGGAGAGGACGGGAATTCACGGGGTCCTAGTTTATGAACGGAACCTCGGAGTCGGGGTGGGGGTACTCGCCCTCGGGGGTAGCACCATTCATAGAAATTTCACTATCACTTATGGAGTCTTGAACATCAAGATCGAAGGAAAAGTGCATGCAAGGAAAATCAAAATGGAGGAAAGGGGGGAGAGGGAGCATCTCGGCCAAGAACACTGTCGAAAAAAAAGAAGAAGAAAATATCACGTACCGGAACTAAAAAAATACAAGCATAGCCGACCATATGGAGGAAGAGGGGGGAGGAACTAACCGGGCTCAGGATGTAGGACTCGGTTTGGACGTAGGAGGAGAGCACTTGAGCTTGAGGAGAGCTTGAGAGAAACTTTAGATTAGAGTGGGGTGGTGGTGGCTGAAAAAGTGGGGGAATGGGGGATTAAATAGGTGGAGAGAGGGGGAAAAGGGGGGGTGGGGGAAGAGTTGACCACATTTTGAAAAATTGAAAAGGGTGTTGGGAATGAAAAAAGGTGATGTGAAGGGATTTTTGGGGAGAGGAAAAGGTGATGGGGGTGATGGGGTGACTTGGGGGATTTCCTATGCTTTTATAGGAAAGAGTTACACATTTTTTTAGATTATACCATATCTTGAAGGCACTCTACCTTATCTAGAAGTCTATAAGAGACTTTGTGGGAGGAGGAGTCTATTTGTGATAAGATTGTATGTTACTCGTGTAACATTTTTTATGCAAGTAATGGCCTTCAATGGCCATTATGTGGTGAGATGTAACGGTTACCATTACAACTGTTACAAAGCCTATAATGATGGCCCTATAGGCTATATAAGCATGGGTCCCTCACTGCTCAAGTTACTACTTTTTACACCATCTATATTGAATTTGAGCCAAGTGGGAGGCATTCTACTATGCAGACACTCTGCAAGAATCCTACTCAACGATCACTACAACAGATTCACAAGCAACAACTATGGCCGGAGGTTAGTACTGTTATGTGCAATATTCCTACATTTGGTATCAGAGCCTAATTATCTCTGCCTAGTTATTACAGAATATGTTATGCAATGTGTTCTTATTGAAAATTTATGAGTGTGTATATTATGCATATGAATGTGTATATTTTGTTTCTGAATAATATATACAAATTTTTTCCGCATAAATTTGTGTGTGTGTGTGTGTATATATATATATATATATATATATATATATATATATATAGTCATGATCAGGTGCGACCGTGCGGTTCACACCACTCAATGTTATGCACTGTGGTGTGTTTCATTGTGGTGTGTTTCTTAACATTGAGTGGTGTGTGACCGCACGACCGCACGGGAGAGCACGGCCGCACCTGAAATTTTATATATATATATATATATACTATTTAAAAAAAAAAAGGACGAAACCTATTGGTTGTTCTTTAGGCCGGTGACCGTGAAGAACTGGATGGTCGCCAGTGCGCCTCCCTCTCCGGGGAAATCGTCGCCGTTGGGCGGCGAAGAATTGGCTCTCTCTCTCCTGTGAAGTCGCCGCCGTTGGGCGGCGAACAATCGGTGGAAACATTTAAAAAAACAAAAAAAACAAAAAAAAAACCTGGGCACTTTAATCGCAGTTTTTTGGGCCTTGGTTGGTCGGAGTTGCGCCTTCATCTCCGGTGCGGTGGAAAACGGCGGCTACTCTGTTACATTGTAGTATCTGTTCATAGCTACTTTCTCAACCTACTGAAGCACAAAAGTGTTTAATTAAGAGTACTTTGATCATTTAAAAAAAAAAAAGTAATTTGATCAAGTTAATTAAGTGAAACGGAATTTATACTCTCTAGTTTCAGTAATTAACTAACCCTACCTTAATTAGTTGAAACGATGTTGTAATTACATTAGCAGCCTAATTAGCAATAACTGCCTGATGATGAGTTATATATTTGTGAAATTGATATTACCTAATATATATTGTCCCAAAATCATCATTACTAAGCGTTAGATATGATGATGGCATTTACCATACCCAGCAGCTGCACTATGAGCAGTTGCTGCATTACTTTCTATCTAAATCTACACTTAACTCACCAACCAACACTCCTTAACTAACATGGGCATATCATGATGATGATGAGTAGTGCAGTTAGCAGGCAGACAAAAGGTGGCGGAAAATGATCATTCAACTTTTTTTTTTTAATAATATAGTTGAATTTTCGTATATTTGGTCAAGTATCTATTATCATAACATACAAAATTAAAATTTTGTGTGATTAATATAATCTCTAATCATATACATATTTATATAAATTTATAGAGAAAAATTTACATTATTAAATTAAATTATTCCTAATCTTATTTCATATATATTATAATTCTAACAATATGAATAATAACTAAGAAATTATACTTAGAAATTAAAAAAATGTAAAATTTAAATTTTGTATATGTGATTGTGTAATACAGTGTATATACAAATAATATTTATTAATATGAATATCTGTAAATTCTATAATATAATTTCTGTATTTATAATTTATATTGATATATTATAATTAAAATAATTAAACTTATAAACTGACAAATAGAATTTTTATTTTGTATGATTAATATAATGCATAAGTATATGTATGTATGCATTTTTATAAATTTAAATATTTATGAATACACATTTTGTTAATTTTATAATTTTATTTTTAATTATATTTTATATTTTATTAATTATAATTAAGAAAATTACATTTACAAATTAAAAGAATTTAATTTTTAAATCTATATGGATTAATGTAGTCCCTAACTATATTATATATTTAGACAAATTTTTAAATATTTTTAAATTTTTAATTAAGAATATGAGTTTAGACATATTTTAAAATAATTTTTTAATAAATATTCATTGTAGTAATTAACATGTATAATTATGGCAATAATCACAATTCTATAAAAAAAAATGTATATATATTTTTATATTGTTCAAAATACTATAAATATAATATGTCTACAAAAATTGATAAAAAGAGAAATTGATAATTTTTTATTATATAGATATTGATAAATCTTATATAATTTTTTTCCTTGCATGAAAAATCATTCTTATTTTAAAATTTTACATTGATATATGAGTTTTGTATCAAAATCTACTTTGGTGATATTTTAAACTTTGAGTAACACTTGTGTCAGACCGTCTCACGGGTCTTAATCCGTTAAACGGGTCAGATCTTTGATTAATAGGTCAGATCTTTGACCTTGTTAGTTAAAGATCAAACCCGTCTCACGGATTGAAACCATGAGACAGTCACACACAAGTTTTTTCATTAAACTTTTGTTTGTTATCATAAATAGTAATAGATGTCTAGAAACCATTTAGTTTTGTTTCTAAATATTTCTCAACCCGTAAATGTAGCACAATCAAAACATCTCTAGATCGTTATTTAAATAATAGGTTCACAATAGACTTTGCGGTTCAAGATTTGTAGATCTATGATATGTTTTTAACTAATTTATTTGAAAGTTTATTTCTTTTAGTTCTATTATCTCTTTTTCGTTTAGTTCTATTACCTATTGTTTTTGTCATGCATCTTGTGCTCAGATGACATGTAGTGATTCTCCCGTATGGGAGGTCATGAGATTGAGCTTGTATTCAAAAAAATAAATCTCTTATTCTTCTTCGTTTTAAATTGATAGATCTCGAGATGATGCATCATTCTTAAATATGTGAATTCCAATAAATTTAATAAAATTATATTTAAATGTGAAACATTTACCCAATAACATTTTTTTTTTCAAACTCCGCAAATGTAAGTTAGTTCAATTAGTTAATTTTTATGTTAGTTTTTCTTCAGTTATGTTATTAAGGTAATTTATTTGTTTTGAGCTCATAAAATTTAAATAATAACTATTATTTTAGATTTGTAAATTTTTATAATTTATGGTATTTTATAAAATTTGTTCACAGCATTTGAACTATAAAACTTTTAAATTAATGCAATAATACTTATATTTGTTATTAGTAGAGAGCTAAAATCATAATAATGATATATTAAACCTTTCACATTTTTAAACTTTGAAAACCAACATCATTTATGTAGGAAGAAATTTATATATAGTAGTAATAATATTGTAGTTATTTTTAAAAGTTAGATGAAGTAAACAAATTAACATGCAACAATTTTTTTATTTGGGTGAACTTTTGACATGCAACAATGATTCAATATATATGTGTGTGTGTGTATTATAGTTATTATTATAATACATATATATATTTTATAAAATTTGTTCACAGCATTTGTACTACAAAACTTTTAAATTAATGTAGTAATACTTATATTTGTTATTAGTAGATAGCTAAAATCATAATAATGATATATTATGCCTTTCACATTTTTAAACTTTGAAAATCAACATTATGTAGGAAGAAATTTATATATAGTAGTAATAATATTGTAGTTATTTTTAAAAGTTAGATGAATTAAACAAATTGACATGCAACAATTTTTTTTTGGGTGAACTTTTGACATGCAACAATGATTCTATATATATAGTAATATAGTAATTTTTTTAAATACTATAATATACATCATATAGTAATTTTATTGTTGAAATTTTCATTTTTTTAATATTATCATGAGAGGAATTTAATTACATACAATAACATAATATAGTAATATTTTTTTAATACTACAATATACATCATATAGTAATTTGATTGTTGGAATTTTTATTTTTTTGAATATTATCATGAGAGGAATTTAATTACGTACATTAACATAATATAATAATTTTTTTTGAATACTATAATATACATCATATAGTAATATATATATATATATATATATATATATATATATATATATATATATATATATATATATATATATATATATATATATATATATATATATATATATATATATATATATATATATATATATATATATATATATTTATATATATATAATACGCAAGATTAAAATATTTTGAACAATAATTGAATTGCATGGTATAATAACTATAATTTTGTTTAATAATTATTATTTCCGTGTGACTATTTTGTTAATATATGTACATAAATAACGAATCCATACAGGAATGGAATTGACTAAAATATTTCAAATTAATTTCCGTGTAGAATAAGGAATGGAATCATATTTTGAATATTTTGTCAATTTTAGCCATAAATAAGGAATGATAAGGAAGGCTAGAATTTCTGATAAGTAATTATTATATAATATTATGTTGACCGATTTCAAAATTTTTGGACTAAAATGAGCGGGAAAGCTAGTACTTCTGTTTTAATATATATATATATATATATATATATAGATAAAGCAACTGTTGACTCTTTATGCTTCAGTAGGTTGAGAAAGTAGCTATGAACAGATACTACATTGTAACAGAGTCAGTAGTACTCAAAAAAAAAATCCAAAGTAGTTTACATCAGACTAACCCTAGTAGTCTCTAGCTCCTTGTACAAAAGTCGCAGAGCAACCTTTCAATCGGTCTCCGGCCTTACTATATGGCATAAGGAGCTCAAACCACCAACCTGAAGAGCCCAATTCCAATGATATTTGAGATAGGGTTCGAACCCTCACTTTGCCGCTTCCAATCATGACTTGAAGTCAGGTGATGATCATTTAACTTAAATTCAAGAAAGTGAGATTCCTTGATGCTATTAATGGCTTTGATAAATTTGTATCATAACATCACATCGATCATAATTTGGAAACACGTACCCCATGCCACTTGCCATATTATATTGGTCTCCATGCACATCATCAATATCTATCTGCATTTTCTCTGTTTCTTTTGCAAATTAAATAAAATTCTTTTGACATTACAGAAAAGAGTCATTAAGACACTTTTTTGTGCATATAATGAAGACGAAAAGCTATATTATATTTTTGTAACAGTAATGATAATATCTATTTATATATCCTGCAACTAATTAAGTCTTCATGCAGCATAGTCTATCTCAGGTATGCTATGAAGCATTGGCTCCCATCCCTTAGAGAAAACTTCATCATCATCATCAACTAAGCTCTCACTTGTATTGATCTGATGGCAGACAATGTCACTAAGAGATATTCCTTCTCCACTCATCACCATTGATTTCAGCTCTTGCTTGCTGATCACTACCTTAATCCTCACCTCTTCTACCTCATCTGCAAACTTGACCTTCTTCTTCTTCTTTTTTGCAGGTGAATCAGAGATAATGGCATGGCTTTTGAATTCTGATAACACTTTGATTGGAGGTTTATATTCTAGGACTCTGATAGCCTTTGCCTTTGCCTTTGCCTGTGGAACTATGCAATTCCCCATGTGTTAATTACTGATGATGAAATTAAAGATAGATGATGGATGGCCTTTTTGAGGAAGGCTTGTGGTGTATTTATAGGAGAAATGATATAGCTAGCTAGGCCGGATTAATTAATTTCAAATATTATTGTCAATTTAAAATGGGCATGCATATTTAGCACTTTAATTTGGACCCACCCCCCATGTTTGATATGATTTTTGTAGGTATGAAATGAAGGGGTTGGGAATCTGGATTCATTGGAACTCCCTGTTGAGACTCTATCTGTTTGATGCAGATTGGTTTTTGAAAACAGAGTTGGTCTACTTGCTTAAAACAAATTTACTTTTATAATATATAATTGATGGTTTTATCGAGACCGAGCCTATCATAAATCGAGTATGAAAGTACATATAGGGGTAGGAAAATAATAGTACTGTTGTTGAGTGTGCTAGATCCAAAAGAGTGGCATACAAAGTCCAAGATATTAGCCTAAGGGTGTGTTTGGAAGCCCTGAAAATGATTTTCGGAAATCATTTTCCGGGCTTCGTGTGTTTGGCAACAGCAAGGAAAACGTGGTCAACGGAAAACATTTTCCGTTGACCACGAAAAATCAATGCAAAATTCGTTTTCCGGAAATGGGAACAAGGCTCCATAGCGAGGAGGAACGGAACAAGTCGTCCCTCCTCAGTCGGCGGACTGGTTTTCGCCAATCCGCCGGCTCTGGTTTCTGCCGGAAACCGGGCAGCCGCCGTCCCTTTTTTAAAAAAAAAATATTTTTAATTAATTAATTAATTAATTAATTTAAAATAAATATTATTAGTTTATATATTTTTATATTTTAAATAAAATAATAAAAATATAATTATATATTTCTACTCATTTTCTGAAAAATGAACCAAACACCCAAAGACAGTTTTCTGGAGTACATCCAAACACGGAAAATGAACTTATTTTCCGGAAAATAACTCATTTTCCAGAAGTCATTTTCCTGCTTTCCAAACGCACCCTAAAATGACAACCCAAATAATAAATAAATAGTACAAGCTATGGTGTTAGGGTTGAAGGTTAAGAACACATACCACTATAGACTAGAGGGATTAAGTGAGCCGATAATATCTGGAGGGAATAATGGTTCCTTATATATTGTTGAAGACCTTCCGGATGGTTGACAAATGTACAGCATCAGCTTCCCTTCAATATTAGTCATACACATGTTCCCCCACTACTTTACTTCCAGTGCACTTTCCATGCATAAGTGGAGTTCCTGCCTTCTAATACATAAGATGAGTAGTGACTTAGTGAGTTGGTTGTGTTGCTAAGTGGGAGGTCGTGGATTTAATACCCTTGGTAGCACCTCTTATATTATTTTGCTACATGCTTCCTTCTTCACCCCATTGTAACAAAAATAGACCCCACTTGCACTAAGACTTTACCAATAAAATGGCCCTCCGCCGTCCCATGGCCCCATCAATAATATATGTTTATAAATCATAAATTAATGGATTGCAAAAAAAAATTAAAATTAAAAAAGTGTGGACATAATTATATAAAAATAATTCAAGAAGTACAAAATTTAAGAAATAATTGCATAGCAAAATTGAAGAAATTAAAATTTGTTTGCGACCAACAGGAAAGTCTTGTTGCTATTCACAGCAACAAAGTTTTGGTACCAGCCTACCAACTTGGATTGCATTAAGGATGAGTATTTGTTTTTGAGAAAATCTATATATTGTTTAGTGGATCACTTGATTGTCACCAGGATTCATGTTTTTACAGTGAAAGTCAGGTGAAGCATTATATAATAGGGCCAGCAAAAGCAATAGTACAGTTGGTGAAATGATATGGTGGTTGACTATAACTGTGCAACCATGAATTGGAACACGTTGACTCTTTTCTTTTATAGAAAATAATACTACGTAAATGTAAACTTAAAAATAAAAATTTTGTCATGTTTTAATTTTATGAGAGGAAAAAGAAAAAATATGACTCATTTTCTACTCTGAATCAATGACATATCATATCAGCAAGAAGTAAAGAAAAAAAATTGAGCAAAAAATTAAAAAAGAAGAATGATACTCATTATTATTATTATTATTATTTGCACATTTCTTTCTGGCAGTGTTGGGCGTTAGTTAGTGGTGAATGATGTGATGAAAACAATATGCATAGGTACACATATGTATCTTCCTAGAAAACTTCACAATATAATGTGAAGGGAATAGGGAATAGATGGGAGTTACCCAGGCAGGGATCATCCATCCTGTTGCCCACCACTAACCCCTAACACTTTAATTTGTGTGTATTCAGCACTTACTGGGATTAATGATTTCCTTGCTGAAAACTATAATATAATATAATGGAAAGATTTTTGAATACCTGTATGTGCATCACTGATTGATTTTTAGTATGTCAGTAGTGGGGCATGTTTAGAACAAGTCGGTAGTTAATCATCATGAGAACCAATCTCATCCATTAAAACAAATAGACATAAATAAGATTAATTAAGAAATAAAAAAAAGTGTGCATATTAAGCATTATGATGTGTGTATATTTATGTGTTGTGTGCAACATAGGGACATGTTTAATATGCACACATCATTATGCCTAATATACACACGGGCGTCTTTAATTCCCTATTAATTTCATGCATAAATCTATTTTTCTAATATATATATATATATATATATATATATATATATATATATATATATATATTCGGGAACGGAGCGAGACGGAGAGAGTACTCCTCATCCCCGCCCCCGTCCCCGGCAAAAAAATTCAAAATTTACTCCATCCCCATCCCTGATCCCCTATTTTTGTCCCCGTATGGCCGAGGAATCAGGTTCTCCGTCAAATACGGGTACAATTGACATCCCTAGCTAGTCGGAATAAATTTCTTTTAGATGACAAGGACTACTTATTCAATCTAATTGACAAAGAGCCACGAAGAAATAAATCAATCTAAATTATTCATAGTTAGTCAGCTCAAATCAAGAAAGCCAATATGTCGCTCGCTCCCACTAAAAATTGAAGGACATTGTAGTGACCAAACCAACAACCTGACCAGCTTGACTTGGATAGTGAATAGTTTTGAATTATAGGGAATGAGGATACCCTAAAAGACAAAGACTAACTAGTACTGGAATGATCCTTTGCAAAGGATCCTAGTCATGCCTCAGTGAAACATCTGGCACCTTGTTCTGTTCACCAAAAACATGCGCAACACAAACCTCTAACTGGAGGTGAATTCAACCTCTATTATCTTATACACTTGTTTAAGCATACAGTCATGGTACCCAGAAAATAATGAAGGAGCAAAAACGCATGGGATTTTAAGTTACACAAATGACCTGAGACTATCTATCCACTAAATTAAAAAGAAAACAAGTTCAACAACAGAACACTTGATCCATCTGAGTTTTAAAGAAAAATAAAATTAAATTTTTTTTTAAAAACCATGAAATGACAAACTGGAATGCTAAGAGAACCCTTATCAGCTATCTAGTGCTCACCAAAGGTACATAAAAAAAGTTCCAAGCAGTCAAAGCGTCAGAAGTTTATTTCCTATAACCGCAATTGCACAAGGCATTGCAGAAACATTGTGTCAATCATCTCATTAAAAATCTCTTCCCTTGTGCGGCATTTCCTGTCAAACACAACACCCCACCATTCATCAGCTCAGAATAGACATAACTCCACACGAGTAAGCTGAACTTCTATTGAAAAAGGTTACTGCGTTTCTACTCTCATACGCACAAACCAAATCCTACTTGCCAAGAGGAGAGGGGGGGAAATGCTGAAGTTTGAACACTAAACACTCAATTGTAATCAATTTGAGTTGAGTATAAGCAACAACCGGACTAAGGAGGACGTGGGTTCAACATACTCTCATCATGAGAGTTATATTCTTCAAAATTTGTATTAGGGTTTGAAAAATTTTCAGACCAGATGGGAAACTTCAATACATGAAAAATGTTGAATGAAAAGGAGAAGCAACTAGATTGCATTGAGAAAAAAGGCTTAGTTATACAGTGGAGTATGTGCACCAATTATATACAGTCATACAGATGGAACACCCTTGGAGTATCTAATCTCTTTAGTAAAACAACCAAGTAGATGGTTGGATGGTTAAGACTACCTCGGTAACTTGACAAGAAGAATTACTTGATAAAGAAAAATCAGTAACAATTAGAATGACTACTACAGGAAAGCTAAACATTTCTTACATGAGGGTAGCTTGGCATGTACATAACTTGACGAGGGTGACCAAGTAACATCTGCTGTCCATACTGCAAAATTAGTAGATAAAAGTTTTACACACTTTTCAAGTTCCCTTTGAGAAGCATGCAAACTACTAAACAAACAAAAGATAAACTACTCCACAAAAGGAGACAAACCTGAGGTCCATTCGGATGATAATATGGCTGAGGAGCCGGTGTCACTTGTTGATTATAAATATATGGCTGATATCCAGTAAAGGGTGGTGCAATCTGCAAATGGTATGTAATTAACACTTTTGAGAATGTACCAAAATACCATAGGTTAGAACCAATAGAATTGCATTAAAGAAAGTTGAGGTTTAAAAGGTAAGTATAACTTCAACAATCCCACTAATTTTTACTGGTTTCTTGACAGAAATATGTTTAACTTTCCAGTGTAGCAATGACAAATGGCAATCGCTGAATGGCATACTATGTGCAAATGACATAATGATCCATATAAGGAATCAATCCAAAACTTCAAGATAGATTTACAAAGAAACCATTGAACTTCTATTAAGGATTTTATATGCTTTGATGTAACTCTGCCATTAGAACAGACATAGATTTGGCTTGCCAGATTACTACTTACCCCAATGCCAACAGTCATGCCTTGCATGTGAGGGGCAGCAGCCACATTAGCAGGATAATATAAGGAACCATCCGAGACTGGAGATGCAGGTCTCAAAGGTGTTTGAGATGGGACAAAACTCTTTGCATTAGGATTTAGTCTGAACTCCTGACAATTGGCAGAAACAGAAAAAAAAATGGGAAACTATGTTTCCTTGCATATAGTACATGAAAAAATAATATGTACTAGAAAGTAGAAACTATGAAGGTTTATACACTTATAGTAATATTACTCAATGACTTAAATAATAGTAATTCTTTTAGAACATAAAAATTGAGTTTCAAACTAGTAGCGATCTCACCTTAGCATGCGGATTCAATGTTGACTTCTCAGACGACAATGAACTCACAGATGAGCTCCGTGACAATTCAGTCCCAGTTGACAATGGGGCTGTACCCCCTGCATCAGCACTCGGCCAGGCACAACTACCAGATTTTATACCCTGAGTTTTTGAAGGCACTGCACCATCTGATTTAGCACTAGAGTTCATCTTCTCACTCTCGGCTGAAACATGCAATGCACTGACATCTGAAGGCAATCCACACTTATCAGAGCTTTCAATTCTAAGTTTTTGAAATGGTTTAAGATATGCACAAGTATTCAAAAGAATAATAACAATAACCACCACATAAAATCATCTACAAGAAAGTTACATAATACAGTTGACATCAAATCAGAGCCATTTATTAACTAGGACAACTTAGAGAGCCTGATCCAGGAAAGTTATATCACATTTCTAGTGAGTTTGGTGGAATAAGTAATTGTATGTGCTCTAGAGAGTTACTTATAAGTATACGGTATACTCACCCTCAGGCTTCAGCTTTTCACCCTCTTCAGCCAACTGCATAAATTGTATACGGTCAAGAATTCTTTGATTACCAAAAGCACACGAGCAATAAAATGAAGTACAAAGACATCAATAAAGATAGACATCGAGCTTTAGCTCACCATTTGCTTCACATTATCCTCATCAAAGCTACTAGTTCCCTCTTGTTCACTAGGCTGAATCTCATGAGCCCTAAAACAGAGTTCATAGCAACAGAGGTTATAATTATTGATTTCCTAGAAAGATCAACTACTTTTGCATAAAAACAAAGACATAAAGTGCATTCCCTTGGGAGTCAAAGAAGGATTCCCTTCCCCATCTGAATGACCCAATTCCACATAAAGCAAAGAATCTTATACTCATTTTACCAATTTTATCAGAGGATAACCTACTTTATGCAGTCCCATCTCTACTCCCTGAACAAAGCATGTGGGACATATTCTAAGAGTGATAATTTTAATGATGATGCATCTTATATTCTGTTGCCATACCCTTCATGTCCAGTCAAGTGGGTCATTCACTCTGGAATGAGATAATAGCATTTAAGTATGATGGAAAACAAATTGAACCTGCGCTCCTCCGTAATGGGAACATGATCAGCTGACAACTGTTTAGCCTGATCATCATTACCAGTCCAATAAACATCCCTACTAGTACTTGACAAGGAAGATTGTGCTTCATCCTACAGAAAAGAGAGACAATAAGAAACATGTGGTCAGACTAAACCATAGCAAAATAATGAAAAAAGGTAGTAAATAAACAGCAATAATGGGATATCTAAATCACAAAAATAATATTTCCAGATAACCAGACATTCGCTGCTGGATGGGTAGGTCAGATAGGGGATATCACATTCTTTGACTAGGGAAAGGATTCAGTGCCCCTACACTATGGGGGAGAAAATGAGAACTTGTAGTTGGCTATTGGGGACATGAAACATGATAGTCACTGAACCCACTACCTCCAAGATCTCTCATCTCCGAGAGAACAAAAGTGGGAAGAAGACAAAGAAGAATGTTGGTCAAAAAGAGAAAAGTATAGAATCTGCCCCATACTTAGTGGCCTTTTCTCTTACTGGATGTCAACTAAATCTATCCTTCATCAATGTTTTTGACATGTATTTCCTTAAAATGTTGACTTCTAGTAAAGTCCTAGATTCTTGAGGCAAGTAGCAGTTTTATTTAGTTTCTTATAATCTTATATAACTTAAATTTTCAAAATTGAATTTCAGTATTGCAATTTAAGAAAGAATTTGATTAAATGACCCCAAAAATAGTGTAATAACCAACAAATTTTGACAAGTATCCTTGAAGTGCAAACCTAGCTTTACAACCAAAAAAGAGGGAAGAAACAAAGAAGATGATAGAGGGACACGGATACCCAAAACATTAAACATCATGGCCTAATATTACACTATCTTAAATAGCTATATCTGCTACTCCGTTGAGCATGTAATGCAATTGGCTTGACCAGAACTAGTTGCATAGAGTAGTTGATAACACAAAGGAAATCTAGATATGAAGGAAGAAAGAGTTCCCATCTTAAGTACCTAATTCTCCTACTCTGCTGAGCACATACTGCAAGTGGCTAGATTAAAACTAATTGCATAAAACAGATGAAGGAAACACAAACAAAATCTAGATATGAAGGAAGAAAAAGTTCCTTTTTTTGTAATTAAAGCAAGGACGGTGAATCAAGGTCAAGATAGTTATACCATAGTTGAAGTTCTTGATAGGCATTGAGCTCCATTATCAGATTCTTTGCTGCTGATACCAATGAACAACTTCCCCGTTACAGAATTAGAGATACCCTGAAATGTTTCATCATTGCGGGAGTCCAACAAAATTTCCTCACAATCATCATTTCCACTATCATCAACCCCCCTAAAGACTGATGAAAATCGGGTTTCCTCATCAATTTCAAGGTGTCCATGATGTTGCTGTCCTCTTTCCTATTACAGAAGTTGGGAGAAAATCAAAATAAAACAATAGAGAGGAAAAATAAAGCAAATAGTTTGCAAAAAAGAATGTGAGGCTCTTCTTACCTCAGCCAGGTGAAGATCACGGGTTTCCTCGCCTTCAATTTCTCTAGCTATCCTCAAAGCTTCTCTTTCCAACTCCCTCGTCTGAGGGCCTCTCTCAAGCTTTGTTGTATACAGCTCCTCATCGAATGTGCTTTTTACACCAAATAGTGTTTCATTTGCTTGAAATTGATCCCAGCCCCTATTAAAAATAAAGGTCAAGCACATAAATCAAACATAACAAGGGAAGATCGTTAATGAAATGGGATTATCAACTTATTTCAGATCATTTCATAGACAAATAGTGCATCTAAGCAGCACAATGAAACAGACACTATCACTCTGCCCATCCATACAAGGATCTCTCCAGTGCAATACCTAGTTCCTGGCCTCAGCTTCACCATAATTATGTAATTCATTATTAGAAGAAAAGCATATATGAAGAGGCTTGCTCATAAAACAGAAATAATACGTTAAAAGTATTCAGCATCCACCTTTTTAAGGGAACTGTATGAAGGGACAGCTAAGAAAAATGCTAATTTGAAAATGGCTAGAATAAAGACCCAACATGTTACATAATTAGAAACCACAAAGTATTATACTTTTTCCTTCACATAGTGGCAATTAATTTTTCCAGAAAAGAAAAGAAAAGATGTCATTCTTTATTGTGCAGTGATAATGATTTTAAGTTCTAGAGAGAAAATGTGGAGCTTTAAGCTGCTAAGCATAATATCAGGCAACCTAATTAATATTTACATAGCCAAAATATCCACCAAAATGGAAGAAGAGGTTCTTTATTAACCTGTTCCAAGGACCATCAAATATATTATCCAGTTCGGGACATTCAGGAGCATCACTGTCAGGTACCCAACGTTCCAGCTCTCGCCCCACCTCAACATGCCGGGACTGTGATATGCAAGAATCTGTCATTAAATCCAGCTGTGCTTCCTGTTGTAAGTCATATTTGAATCCATCTGAAGTTACAGGCACATCCTGTTCCATGCAAGCAACAGAACTATTATGTTAAACTAAAAATCTTGTGATTGACAAATTAAATGTCTCCATGTGTAATTTAAAATTTATTTGTATACATAAACTGAGAGGAAAACAAATAAAACCTTAGCAGTAATTTGCACAAGCTCTTTAGATGGTATTATGAATGTCTTTGAAGGAGTCTTGCTAAGAGATTGTGAATTACTCTTGGGGCCATGAGAACTATCTTTAATCAAGCGTGCCATCTTCAGAACAATGCCTGAAGTAATTCAGCTCAAAAAATAAGCATTATATTTCAAAACCAATTTAAATTACCAACACATATGTAATATTTCAAAATAATATTTATGAACCAGCCATCAACAATAGAATATAAATGAACAAGTTTTGTCTTTTAACATACCAAAATCTTGGACTGTATCAGTAGCATGAAGTATCCCTGAAAAGACGGAGCCATCCAGCATCTGTACTTCCACTTGATGTCCAATAAGGCAAGCAGTTATATATACAAGGCGATCACGTGAAGGGATTTCAGAATCTCCCTTCTGACCTGGAATTCTTTTCAGCATTAATGCTATTGAAACTTAAAAGAGTATTAAATGCTTAGTTGTTTATAGTCACCAGCTCTCACCTACACTTGTCAATCGACTGGAATTTGTTTTCGCACTCTGCAACTTTGTTCCAGTTTCTCTATCCGTTCTGCGACGGCCAAATCCATTGGCAGAAGATCTTGTCTGCACAACTGGCTGCATATTCATCCTTGAAATATAATGTACACTGTGATCAATATGAACTTCCAACTCTAGTTCAGCTAGTAAACTGCAATAAGAAAGTCAAATGGCTAAGTTAACTTAGCAGAGGCAACTCTAGCAATATGCATGCCAATGTCATAAGATCCATCACCTAAGAAGCTAATTCTCCTTTCAAATTTACATTTCCCTCATTTTCCTTCTATTTTGGATTGGGGGAGGTCCAATTGTCCAAATGTCCAATAAGTTACAATGCAACAAAAGAAGATACCAAGGGACATCCATTTACAACCATGTGAATATTCTTTGTATATTCAATATTCCCTAAAGTTTTTGCTTTCTAATTACAGTATCAAATTTAGAAGTTACCATCCAGCTGCAAAGCTACCCACAGATTTTTCGAGCTCTGAAATAGACACCCAACACAACCGATTTTTACACGATTACAGAACATAACAATTTTAACAAATAGCGGATACCATCGAAATTACTTTCCAAATAAAATAGAACCCAGAAGAAAGAATTTTGCTTGACTAAAAAAAACCCTAGCAAATTGATCGGAACGCTGTGATCTAGGAATACATGTACACGGCTTATACATAAATGTAGGGAGAGGGATATAATACTTACTAATAGAAGGGTTAGAGAGAGATACACACAAAAAGAGGATCAGAGAGACGAAGCAACGGGGTTTGATCGGAGACGACAGATTCTCTGTGAAAGGAAATTAGAAGAGAATGTATGAACTATGAACCATGAAGCGTGTCTATAGGAGATTTACGATTTAGCGCCAGAGAACCCCCGCTCCGACCCAGCCCAATACCCGAAACGATTCATCCAAATTTCGATTGCCTTGAAGATTTCATCAAATATTTAGGAATAATGGTCAAATAGGCAATCTAACTACACATTGATTAAGTCATTGAATTTGAAAATCAAAAAAATATATATATATATATATATATAATCGGGTCACTGAACAATGCAAATTAATGCAATTACACTTAAAATGACTTGTTTACCGATGATGTGTCAATTTCTTTATTTTAAAATAAATTTTTAAATTTTATAATGTAATTTTGCGTTGTTCAATGATCTACTTGTATGTTTTCGTTTACAGTGACCTAATTGCAGTTTGGTGTGTAGTTAGATAGCCTATTTGACCATTATTCCAAATATTTATTTACATTTTTGTTCTGCATTTATTAGATAATTTTACATTTCGTCTCCAGGTATTATGATTGTTGCATTTAGGGCACAATTGTCATTTTTTTACAATAATTAGTCATTTTTGTGTGAGGAGGAAACTGAAACCATTATCCATAGTGTACATTAAGTGATAACCCACAAATTACACAAGAGAGATAAATTGCACTAGAAATATAATGTGTACTTGACTTAACCAAAAGAGTGTTAACAAAAATCAAACGTGTGACTTTCTGGTACAAGAACCACGATTCACTCACCCAGTCATCCCTTTCGCGACCATTTAGTTTTTTTTTTTTTTTAGTTTTTTTTTTTGGCCAAATATCTTACCGGAAACNCATTTAGTTTTTTTTTTTTTTTAGTTTTTTTTTTTGGCCAAATATCTTACCGGAAACAACTATAATGTGTTATATTTTTAAGGAATAAGGGTCAAATAGGCCACCGAACTACACACGAAACTGCACTTAAGCCATCGAACTCAAAAACAATGCAATTGGATCCCTGAACTACACAAGTTCATGCAAATTAATCCAAAGTGATTTGTTGACTTGATCTTTGGGTTACCAACTTTAAAAATAATATTTTAAAATAATTTTAAATAAATTAATTAATTAAAATTAAAAAAAAAAACAACAACAAACAGGAAGAAGTCAATTGGGTCCCTTTTTTAATTTTAAATTTTAAATTTAATTTTAATTAAGTATTTTATTTAAAATTATTTTAAAATATTATTTTTAAAGTTGGTAACCGGAAGATCAAGTCAAACAAGTCACTTTGGGTTAATTTGCATGGATTTGTGTAATTCAAGGACCCAATTGCATTGTTTTTGAGTTCAATGGCCTAATTGCAATTTCGTGTGTAGTTCAGTGTCCTATTTGACCCTTATTTCTATTTTTAATTCAAAAGCATATCATCTTTAACACACTGCTATTTTAAGAATAAAATATATGATTATGAACAAAAAATATAATATATACTCTTTAAGTATTATTTATCAAAAAAACAATCAAAATAAACAAATGTGACCCAAAATAATAATTATTCACTAAATGTGAATGTAGATTAAAAATTGTTAGACCACAGATAAATAAATAAATCATTTATGTTGCAAACAAAAAAAAAAAAAACAATTCATTTATAAAATACCCCCATTAACTTAAGGTAAGTTCATACTATAGTTGAATTGTAATTACAATTCAAAGAGTGGACACATTTTCATTGTTGGTTAATGAGATTAGAGTGATAATAGATCATGAATGTTGTGTTTTGATTTGCAATTAAATTAAATATTATATTATACTTAATATTCGAGTTAATTCAACTTTAAGAAATGCACACAAACCTAATAGATTAAGGTTGGTTCAACGGCCTCAACCTTCAATTAGTAATTTAGGTTGATGTTTTACGCAACAATACTATTTTCCGGTTAAAATATGTAAGTTTAATTTCGAATAGGAAAATGCTTTATTCTTCTACAAGATTTCTTATCCAATATTTTTCGACAAATTATGGTATGGACTATGGTCTACACATCTGTGCTCAAAACGATGTCGTGTGATGTTAAAAAGAAAAATCCTTGCACCGCACACGCGTTGGAATAATGAATAATCTGAGGTAAGATAATGTATTTTATGAGTTTAAATAATGTACTTTATATGTGTTAGAATAATGAAATTTATGGGTTAAATAATGTATTTTATGGGTTAGAATAATGTACTTTATGTGTTAGAACAATGTATTTTATGAGTTAGAATAATGTATAGTGTACTTTATGTGTTAGAATAATGGAATTTATGGGGTAAGCTAATATATTTTGAGTTAGAATAATGTACTTTATGTGTTAGAATAATGTATTTTACAAGTTAGAATAATGTACTTTGTGTGTTTTTGGATCGTGGATTCGTGGTACATACAGCTGTGTGGACCACTATAAAAAAACGACGTCGTTTCGCGTAAATTATTTGTTCACGTGACTAATGCAACATACATTTTTATAACTCATAATGTAGTTTATTCTAAAGCATAATTTACATTATTCTAATAAAGTACATTATCTTACCCCAGAAGTTTCATTATTATAACACATAATGTGCATTATTATAACACATAAAGTACATTATTCTAACTTATGAAATTCAACGACGTCGTTTTTTACCGTGGTCCACACAATAATTTGCCCAGTGTGTGCATCCAATTATGGTCCACACAGGTCCACACAGTTGTGTGGACCATACTATCAAATAATGTACATTCAGTATAACAATAATGTACCTTTAGTATATTAAAAATGTACATTGTATTCAAGAGATGTACATTATTTATATATTGAATGTATATTATACACTACACAAATTATCTACATTTAATATATAAAAAATATATTTTTTGTTATGGTCCACATATAACACTATGTGAATCATGATCCACACACGCAGAATATGTTTTACAAAATGAATTGGCCCAACCGTGCGCACTTGATTGAGGCCCAACTATGGATGTTGCTGTACTTCCCAATATTTTTTGTTTTTTGGTGGGAACTGTATATGGATTGCTACATCTAAATACAAAATAGGCTTTACATGGAATTGGAGAAACGAAACTGCTGGTCTATGATCAAATACCGGTATAACAAACAATTAAAACAAAAATATAATTAATATTTTTGTACACAGCCAAAAATAAAATAACACTAACGAGAGACGGGGATGCAAGTGATCTTGTGTATAATATTTTATTTACGAAAAAATTCATATCTACTATTTAAATGTGCATTCTCTGGGTAAAGTCTATCTTATAAGTTATAACTATCGTCAGCACAGGGATCACAAAAGAGGTAAAACAGATTAAATTGCACACTACTTACACATAGCTGACTGACACAAATTAAGAAGGTGTATAGATAAGTCATATACAAAGTTAAACTTAAAACTTGTGTGTAATATTTTGAGTACATGTAAAGAGGGAATGGAACATCCAAGTAAATTATATTTATAAACCAACTAACATAACTAAGGCAATTGAGTGGCTAGTTAGGATGTTACCGTTTACCCCGATCAACTTGGCTGGGGTTATTTTTTTATCTGATTAATAATAATGATCAATAGAATAAAGTTGTTTATAGTTTAAATTTTTATTATATTACTTAATTTAGTATTATAGAATAACATTTTTATACTGAAAAATAACATAAAATCATATTAAATATGAACATTATATTTAAAAATATTAAAATACTAAGAAAATGAGCGTTAAAAAAAGAATTAATTTATTTTTAAATAATAAATATATGATGATATGATGATATAAAGCAAGATATATTTTTCCATTAGCACGCCAACGTGGTAACTACTTGATGCTTAATTCTCGTATATAGTTGAAAACTTTTTGCAAATATCTGCCAAATTGAAGCAAGAAAAAAAAGAAAGTTAATTCCCACTAAGGTATTAACTCAAATTGAAGCTACATGAGTCACTTAAATATGAGAGTATGATGGTTTTCAAAAAAAAAAAAAAAAAAAAAAAAACGTATCAACAAAATTTTCCTCGGGAGCGTTTGGAAAATGCGGTCGACGGAAAATAATTTCTGTTGACCATGAAAAATCAAGCCATTTTTTTGAATAATAACTTTTGAATTTTTTTAAAGTCATTTTCTCGAAATAGCTACACGGACAAACCATGGCTACATTGGCCGGAATGGACCAAGACGATGGCTACATCTCCAACAAACAAGTTTTTTGAGTGGATTTTGTCCGGCCATAGACGATAGGGAGGCGAGAGAAAAAGAGGGAAAACAAAAAAGAAAAATGATTATCAGAAGAAGACAAAAAGTTAGTATTAATCCGCCTGCGAACATGCATTATGTAGAGCCCGTGGGTCCCACAAAAACCGGCTACAACTACCCCAAATTTATTTTTATCTCTTTTCTCCTTTCTCTCCCATCCAAGTAACTCATCATCTCTCTCCTCCACTTTAAAAAACAAAAAAAAAAACAAAACAAAACAAACAAACAAAAAAAAAAAACGAAACAAAAAACAAACAAACAAAAAAAAAACAAAAACCACAAGTGGGAAATAGTCTTAAATGATTTTTTTTAGTACTACTGACTCTGTGACAATGTAGTATCGGTTCATAACTACTTTCTCAACCTACTGAAACACAAAGAGTCAGCATTGTCTCCATTGAGGCTTGAATCCACTCCCTTTCATATGAGAGTTGGCCGTCTTAAATGACTTTAATTAAATGCTCCCTAAACATACTTCTTACATTCATTGAGGGGGCACCATATACATTATGGCAACATACAAGTACCACAGGTCATATATAGTTAGGTAGAGAAAAGAATTATTATGGGGCAGTGGTGAAGCTAAATGGTGGTCCTAAGATGATGGATATGATGTCTTTGATTAGAAGCTAAATGGTGTACACTTTTCCAGCAAAGGGGGTGTGTATTTAGGCAACAGGGGAGCAATATAATGCAAATACATACTTGTCGTGCACTTTATTAGGCAGCCTAGCCGACCTAGGATCATTTTTTTTAATTTAATTTGCAAACTATAAAAAGTGTATCATCATTCCTTGTACTCGGATCATTCTCAACAATCTTTATTGTTATTTAGTATGAATAATGGGAACATTATTGGTTGCGGGCTCAAGAATTGAGCACTTTGTAAAAGGATTATTATCGGATATCGAATATCTAATATTTAATATAAAAATGTAAAAGAAATTAAGAGCAAGCTAAGGACATTAATGAATTATTCATGAGCGATTTCGTATATTTTTCACATGTGAAAGATAGAGCACTGAGATAAGAGTAATATTTTAGTGTTAATTTACATTTTAGTTTTACTATTTTGTTTGCTCTAAAGTACGTAGACCCAACATTAAGATAAAGTATTGAGGGCCAAAGTTACATAGGTCCCACGCGAAATTGATCCAATTAATAAAGAAAACTTAATGTGTGTATGTGTGTGCACACGTATGTATGTATGTATATGTGTGTGTGTATGTATATATATATAATCTGAACGGTGAGCTGATTGTGTTGTTAGAAATAATTATTTCTTAAAATTGATTTATATAATAACAATTGTAATTTCATAAGGCACTCACAGTGATGATTAGTGATGTATAAAAGCGAAGTTACTAAGTGAAATTCCCTCCCTCTCATTCTGTTAAAATTTAAGTTTATAAGAGTTAAAAGATGTATGTTGGAAAATGTTATGAGTTTCCTAAAATGAGGTTTCACATTCCTAAATGGATTTCTATTCCTAAAAAGAGGTTTCACATTCCTAAATGGATTCCTATTTTTAAAAGAAGGTTTTCCGTTCTTCTTGAAAATAAATTATATGAATAACGATAGGAATAAATTATTTGAGTTAATTTCATTTTTGGTCATAGATTTATAGGTGACAATCCACTTTTGGTTCATTTTTATCAAAACATCCACATTTGATCCTAGCATTATTGTGGGATAACCATTTTTTGTCCTTCGTCAACAAAATTGTTAAAATGTCATTAAATACAAAGGCATTTCGGTCTTTAATTATAGATTTTTTCAAAAGAATTAACATAAAAATATAGAAGGGTCAACTCACTTTGTCTAAATAATTGAAATGTCTTTGCATTTAACAACATTTTAAAAATTTTGTTGACGAATGACAAAAAATGGTCATGCCACAATAATATTAGGACTAAATGTGGATGTTCGGATAAAAAAAAAAACTAAAAGTGGACTGTCACCTATAAATCTATGACTAGAAATGGAATTAACTCATTATTTCTAACATGTGTGACATAGGACGCAAGAGCTTGTGTACTTAGGATTATTCCGACGATTACCAATAATGTTGCTCTTAGCACTATTAAAAATAATGGGAAATGGCCAATGACCTTGTGATCCAGCATCAAACCCTTCCCTTTATACGAGAGGTGGTGGGTTCGAGCCTCAGTGGAGTCAATACTGACTCTTGTGCTTCAATAGGCTGAGAAAGTAGTTATGAACAGATACTGCATTGTAATAGGGTTGGTAGTACTCAAAAAAATAATAATGGGAAATGTTTTTTTTTCTGTTGGGAAAAAGAAAAATAATGCGAAATAGTTTGTGTTCATTGTAACGCAATTTTTATTATGCAAATTGAATGACTTTAAAAAATGTAGATGGAAATTAAAACCTACATATCTTCGATAATTTTGCTATTCCTACTCTCATAGGTCTCTTGTTGTTAGTAGATTTAATTATGAATGTTTGATTATATTTTTATAAGTTATTTTATTTTTAAAAGAGAAAATAATGAATTTAGAAATATCTTATATTTTGTTTTGTAATTTTTTCCTTATGATTTTATTTTTATTTTTATTTATAATACTCTAAAGTTTCAAACTTTACTTGCACGAACATGGACACATCATGAGAAAATTCCGAAGCTGTAAAATCCAAAAGTTAAGGGCTCCACGTGAAACCACCACGTGCCATGATATATTGCAATTTCGGGGTTCCATTTTAGTTTAATTTTGGGCATGAATTGTCAGTTATAATTTTCATTTTTTTTTGGTAAATTCACGGGGTCTTTCTCCGTCCGTGTAACGGTCCGGGTCCACCCACGTTCGCTTCGAGAGACACAGGAGTTGGTCCAGGGGGAATCGTCGCTTGCTGGAATTGAACCCGGATTTTTTCGAAACTCTTCCCTACAAAGAGAACTCATTTACCACTTCAGCTACCCTAAATCAAAACTAAATCTTTTATATATGCTTATTTAAATTTATATGTAATTATTTTAAAATTTCATTTTGCACGTATTAAATAAGTGGCAAATTATACCTTGGACCATGATCTACTTTGCATTGTAAACTTTAATCCAAAAATAACCTTCAGATTCTGTATATGTAGTTGATACATTCTGTATCTACAATTGACAGTTTTTGTACTTGTAGCTATCATATTATATGTCAACAATTATCAAGTTATTTGTTTACATGTGCAGAATGTTTTAATTGAAGGTACAAAATTTTTGTATCAAGATTCATAATGTAATATGAACCTTGGTCAATGGTATAACAATTGTAAACAAGAAGCGTGTTAACTAATTTGTTCTTCTGTTTTTGTAACACTAGTTTTTATTAAATTTGAATATATTTTGATAATATTGATACTATCTAATTTGTTTAATTAGATAATATGAAAAGAGTTTAAACATATCAAAACTCTTATATTCTACCGCTATAAATAGGACATCTAATTTCCATGTATTCATCATAGGAAAAATCATAAAATTAGCTTCAATAAAATGATCATAAATGTAAAAGCCACTTCATGAAGATTATACCAAATGTTGCTCTAAACCCTCATTGAAGATCAAGCCATTTGGAGGCCCTTCAATGGAGTGTTCAAGACATGCATCTAGATGAAGAATCGGAGGATCATCCAGAGTTTGTACCCACACTGCATTGATACTCCTGGTAAATCAGAATTTTGAATTTTGAATATATACAAAACTCTCGAGTTTCTTTGTTCACAAAAACATTTGTAGTTAATTAGTAGATAATGAGATAAACTTATTCTTTCAATTATTTGTGATGTGAATTTAGTTTCTCAATTATTATTAAAGTGGCGAATTTAGTTTATGAGACTAAATTTACCAAATTGTTTAAGTGACATATTAGCAGCGAAATTGATTTGTGATAACAAATGAGGGACTAAGGTTGGTTGGAATATCATAATCTAATCTAGAATTATAATTAAATACTCAATAATTGAAATGCGTTTTAAAAAAATAGTCTCTTTATTTAATAATTCCATGATACAAAATCAAAAAAAAAATAAAAAATAAAAAATTGTGTGTGTGTGAGAGAGACTTATTATTTTTTTTTTGAAAACAAACGGAACTAAATATATTAAGTAGAGTCTAGCTCCAAAGCATGGACAACAGAAACAAAAGGGACAACAAAGGTGTCCGCACAGTCAGACTTGGACAAGGCTTCCCGAGCTGGGCAACCTTGTTCGCGGACCGTTTAGCAAACAAAAAGCATATGTTGGTAAAAACATTAGCTAGTTCTCTAACATCATTTAAAATAAGATCAAACGAAGTCTGCATCTTCTGAGTATGAATCGTCGAAATGATCTTACTGCAATCTGTCTCAATCTGCACTGGATCCGTAGTGATTTCCTTGAGCCATTTTAGAGCTTCTCTCACTCCAAGAGCCT
>NC_044926.1:5988562-6049534 GCF_003576645.1 Ipomoea triloba | reverse complement strand
GCCTTCTTCATTCCGCAACACAAAGCCAAAGCCCATTTTCTTGTTGTTGACATCTAAGGCTGCATCAACGTTGAGCTTCTTCCAGCCTTCCGGTGGTTTCTGCCATGTTGCCTCTCTGTCAGACCTACGATCTTGTTGCATGTGTCCTTGGTTGATAGCTTGCCATTCATGGAGGTAGATAGTAGCACTGCTCACCACTGCATTAATAGGGATGACCACCTGGTTCCATATTTTGTCATTTCTTGCCTCCCATATCTTCCAGCAAATAGCAATCAAACGGCACAGAGCATTGTCATCCAGATTAATAAAGTTAATTTCAAGCCACTCCATGAAATTACTGCAAGATTGATGAGTGTTATTTCCAATAGAATCCCAGCATCCTCTAGCCAATTGACATCTAACAAACAAATGATCTGCTGACTCCCCTTCTCCATTGCATATTTGACATAGCTCAGGGACCGAAACTCTCTTTGCTCTTAACCGATCCTGTGTAGGAAGAGATCCAGAACACACTTGCCAGAGGAAAGACTTGATCTTTGGTGGCAGTTTCAGCTTCCAAACTTTTGCCCAGAAGATCTTTGGTGGCAGTTTCAGCTTCCAAACTTTTGCCCAGAAAATAGTATTGTGCAGTTTCAGCTTCCAAACTTTTGCCCAGAAAATAGTATTGTTAACATGCATGTGACTCATGAGTTTCTTGTAGCAGCTTTTAACCGTGTATTCCCCGCTCTCATCTTCTACCCAAATAATTTTGTCAGCGCTGTTAACTTCTGCAATGGGGATAGTTCTGATCTGATCAACCTCCTGTCTGTTGAATAGGTTCTCCAGCAGATTAGCCTCCCAACCTGTTCTTGTCTGATTAAGCAAATCCTCCACTGTTGTCACCATGGTGTGATCTGTCATAGAGGATTGAATATAAGGAGAGGAGTTATTTGGTAACCAAGGATCTTTCCACACTCTTATAGAAGCCCCATCCCCTACTCTCCATCTAATTCCCCTTCTAGTAACATCTTGGGCTTCAAGAATACTACGCCATATAAAAGAAGGATTCCCTCCAATATGAGCATCAAGGAAAGATTGTCTAGGATAATATTTGGCTTTATACACTTTAGCAAATAAAGAGTCCGGGGATTGTATTAATCTCCAAGCTTGTTTGCCCAATAGGGCCACATTAAATTCCTGGATTCTCCTAAAACCCATACCACCCATGTCCTTAGAAACACACAAATCTTCCCATCTCTTCCACCTAATGCCTCTCGACCTCTCACCCTCACAACCCCACCAAAATCCATTCATAATCCTTTCTATTTCCTTGGTCAACTCAAGGGGGATTAAAAACACACTCATAGCATAGGTAGGGATCGCCTGGATTACATTTTTCAATAGGACCTCTCTTCCTGCACGGGATAAGAATTTGTGTGTCCAACTCTTAATTCTACCCACTACCTTTTCTTTAATAAAACCAAGGATCTCTCTTTTGTTTATACCAATTAAAGAGGGCAATCCCAAGTAATTCCCACTCATACTACACTCCCTCATATTCAGAATATCACAAATAGCTCTTCTATTCTCAACCAACACATTCTTGCTAAAAGTCACAGTGGATTTAGAAAAATTTACAGCCTGTCCCGAGGCTTTTGCAAATATCTCAATCACTTGCTTGATAACAGTTACTTCCTGGCTACTAGCTCTACAAAACACATAGCAGTCATCTGCAAAGAATAGGTTTGTGATTATAAGGGCACCCCTAGCAATAAAGATACCATGAATGAAACCCTCCCTAAGTTTGTTCTGAATCAGAATGTGAAAGACCTCCATGACAAGGATAAATAGATAAGGAGAGATGGGATCCCCCTGACGAAGACCCCTCCCAGGAGAAACAGACCCTATTTCCCTACCTTCCAATAGAAAACGATACTCCATAGTAGAAATCAACTCCGTTACCAGATTAATAACATGGGTAGAGAAACCTAGCCTGTTAAGGACCTCACCCAGAAACTCCCAGCAGACTCTATCGTAGGCTTTACTGATGTCTAGTTTAAGCCCAATAAAACCAGTGTTACCCTGTCTCTTTCTCTTGAGATAATGATTAATTTCGTAAGCAACCATGACATTATCAGTGATAAGTCTACCCGGAACAAAAGCAGTTTGGGAATCTGAAACAATATGACTGAGAAGGGGTTTGATACGGTTGGCTAGAATTTTAGAAACTAGTTTATACAAGATATTACACAGGGCAATGGGTCTAAGGTCCCCAACTGTTTCAGGCTTAGCTTTTTTTGGAATAAGGACAACATGTGTTGAATTAATCCCTTCAGGCAGTTTCCCCGTCCTTATACAATTGGAACAAAAATTTAGCAATTCAGGACCTAATACATCCCAAAAATGTTGGAAAAATCCCAGGTTAAGCCCGTCAGGGCCCGGAGATTTATCCGGTTTCATATCAAATAGAGCATCCTTAACTTCCTGTAAGGCCACTCTACGATTCAACAAAGAATTATCAGCTTCAGATAGTTTAGGCTCAATGCAATCCAGAACACAATTTGTATGAATCTCCAAAGGCGTAAATAAATTGCTGAAATAAGAAGTTACTAGGGTATCAAGTCCAGTACCTCGTTCAATCCACGCCCCATCTTCATTCTTGAGACCAGCAATGTTATTAGTCTGTCTGCGCCTTCGCACTGCATTGTGAAAGAAAGAGGAATTTGTATCTCCCTCCTTCAACCATAACTGTTTGGCTCTCTGACGCCAATAATCATTTTGATGATGAAGGGCTCTCAGGTAATGGTATTGTGCTTCCTTATAAGAAGAAATTCCTTGAGGATCCCGTCTATGTTGCATCCTTTCCATTCTGCTTCTCCAGTAAACAATCCTGCGATTAAAATTTGTCGCAAAACCCTTTCCCCAATTCCAAATCGCCTTGCCACAAGCCCCAATTCTATCAATTAAACTTTGGCCCTGAGATTTAGCCCAACTCTCAACCATAATATCTATGCAAATTGATTCACGCAGCCACAGGTTCTCAAAGTGAAATCTTGATTTAGGTCTGAACGTATCGCTTGGAATAACCTGTAGGTGGATAGGCAAGTGGTCACTCATAGCAGCAGCAATAGAACATGCCTTGGCTTGTTTGAATAGCTCACACCAAGAATCCGAAGCCAAAACCCGGTCCAATTTCGATTCAACCCAGCTAGGTGTTCCTTTCGATCTTCCCCAGGTGAATTGATAACCACCAAAGCCAAAATCTCTTAAACCGCTCCATTCAACAGCTTCACGAAATCCGTCAATTAAATTTAGAGGTTGTGGATTTCCGCCTCTTTTCTCCTCTGGTTGCAGAATGTCGTTGAAGTCTCCCATTACCACCCAGGGGAGGTGGTTTTGGGTTGATAGGTGCTTCAAGAGAGACCAAGATTCTTGTCGTTTTTGCCTTTCGGGTAATCCATAAAATCCAGTGAACCTCCATGATTCTTCTCCAGGACTTAAACATATCTCAGCATCAATGTGATTTGGGGAGTAAGACTTAATAGTGACGTCTGTTCCTTCCTTCCATAGTAGAGCAATACCCCCTTTATGTCCAACACAATCAACAGTAAAACAACCCATAAACCCAAGTCTGGACTTAATGGACTGGAGTTTACTTAGGCCCAGAAACGTTTCAGAAAGAAAAATTAAATTGGGTTTCTTAGAATGGACTAGGTCCAACAACACCTGAACCGTCGATGGGTTCCCAAGCCCACGACAATTCCAAGCCAAGAGACTCATTGATCTGGGCGGGCTTGATCCGCAGGTCCCGCCCTCAGCCCGTTTTTTTGAAAAGAAACAGATGAAGAAAGATCCAGATCCTGAAAGTTGGGCTCATCAGATGGGCCGCCAACCTCAACTCTCCTACGTTTCTGTTCAGCAATAACCAGCCCAATTTCAGCACCAATGTTTTCCTTTTGCTCCAACATGGAAATATCAGGAGAGAGACAAAAGTCTGTTGTCTTGTTTTGGGGATTAGAAGACACGTGGTCTGCACTGCCCATCTCCGTATCTTTGTTGTCCTTTGTACCCGGCGCAGTATCATGCATCGTACTGCCACCACCCTCTGTCACTGCCACGACCTCCCTCTGGCCTGGCATCTGTCTCAAACCGTACCGGCTCACTTGATCTGAGACCAACCATCGGTTTCCCGACGACCGGCTCACTTGATCTGAGACCAACCATCGGTTTCCCGACGATGGCGAAGTCCGACGATTAGCAGCACGCATCCATGGACCATAATCCTTCTCTGTAGCCGGAATCATTCCTTCGAATAACTTCGGACAAAACTTTTCGGTATGGCCGATGAGCCCACAAGTGAAACAAAAGTGGGGGAGACGTTCGTATCGGAATGATATCCACGACCATTCACCTCCGTTCCGTTTAATCCTCATTTTGTTCATCAGGGGTTTAGTAACATCGATTGAGACTCGAATACGCAGATGAGACCTCCCCCATCCATCAAAGCTATTTTCGTCAGTGCACACGAACTTGCCTATAAAGTCTCCAATGGCTTTTGCAGTCTTTTCCGAAAAAAAGCCCATTGGTAAATCATGAACCTGGATCCAGAAATCAGTTCTATTCAAGTCCATAGTTAGAGGAGAGATGTTAGGTTGAAACCTGGTAAGGATAAGTAGGTTCTTTTCGAACGACCATGGGCCATCATTGAGGATGCGCTGAACATCAATCTCATGGAAAAACTGGAATAGAAATATGTTGTTTGTAAGCTCCTTCACCGCCATCCCTTTACCTGGACGCCAAACGGTTGCCATTGTATCTCTCATAAAAGGAAACTTTACCGTTTTATCAGTGATAAGTTTTCCCACCAGAGAGAATATGAGATCTTCTTCTTGGTCAAGGGTAAAGTCCTCTGGCTCATCATCATTCAGTTCCAAAGAAGCATATGCAACTTCCAGATCTTCAGATATATCATTGGGATCTTTTGGTGCTGGGGATGGTAGGATCGGAGGTACCAGTGAAGGGTCACCCATCGGGGCTTTTGAGTTTGATGATTCACCTATCTGGTGCGCCATAGCAAGAGGAGAAGAAAAAAAAAGATGGAAACGAGAGATGGATGAAAGCTAAAAACAGCTAAAACAACGGGAAAGGGCGGAAGAAAGACGAAAGAAGAGCTTGTCACATAGACAAGGAGCAGGGGCTAACCATAGAGGCTAGAGAACAATAGGAGAAAAGATAAACAAAGAGAGACTTATAAGAGCAACTTTTTGTTCTTTTTGTCATTTTGTTACCCAAATGCTTGTAAAACTAAACTTATACATCCATTTTTGGTCAATTGGTAAGACTTAACTTCTATGTCCCTTGATATTAGCAAAATAAAATCTCTTTAACTTATTTTGGATTTTGGATTAGTTGACTTGTGTTGGTAGCGGTGTTGTAAAAATCTCGCCTAGTCGACCGATTAGCTATTGTTATGTTTTTTAATAGATTATTGAAACAAAACGACATCGTTTTGAGCAAGATAACCTAAATTGTTCAAACTCTAGATTTTTAGGTTAATATTTAATATTTTAGTATTAACTATTAAAGTTTTAAATAGTTTATAATTATTAGTCTTAAAAAAATTATATTACAGTCCTAATTGAGTATATATTTATTTTATCAACTCTTTCAGTTCCAGTTTATGTGTCTAGTTCCATTATTTTTAATTTAATTTTTCATAATATTAAATCTATTATTAGTATGCAAAATTAATATATTTAAAAGATTATATTAAAAGTACTATTAAACACAAATAAAAAATCAATTTTAAAAATAAATACTAAATACTAAATAAAATAAATAAATAATACAATAATTATTTGACGGTGAATATGAAATAAGACAGGTAAATTGAGATCGAATGATTACTTAGTTAAAAGTTAAAGGCCCTACGTCAAAGTTGTGCTACTATAAAAAGCTGTAATTGTACAAAGTTGCGATTTGGACGAAAATTGTAATTGCAGTAAAAAAATGAAAATGGTGAGGGCTTTTATGTCTGTCATGCTAAATTGGTGAGATTAAAAAATACGGATTAAAACGGTCGATAATTTCTGACGGTGGCAGTCCCCAATTTATTCATCTTTATTACGTCTTGTGAAATTTTCAAGGCCTATCTCTACTCTGCTACATTAATTCACCATTTCTTCTTTCCATTTATATTTCTTTCCCAAAAGTTTGAATCCAGATCTCAAAGTCCTTCATACCCAATACAACAAAATATTTAGGAGAATATAAATCATGGTAACTCACAATTATTATATCGTGGAACACTGTGGACCCTGGTTCAATATACTGAATGTTCATATTTATAATGCGCATAATTATATAGCCGATTACACATAAACATTTAACATAATACACATACACATTATGGAATTGAAATTCATAATGTACATAATTATATAGATGAATACACTAAATTCATAATAACATAATACACATGCTCTGTATGTACTTATTTTAAAATATTTTAGATAAGTATTATTATGTTAAGTATTTATATGTCTTCAATTATATAATTATGTGCATTATAAACATGAATTATGTACATTATGAAATCAAATTATTTATATTAGACCAAGTCAATCTACAATATAAATTATCGATAATTAAACACAAAGACTAAACATTTACTTAATGTGCACCAGGAGCTCGTCACTTTGAAAGGTTTCTTTTATACTTCTCATTTCTATTAGGTCAATTTCACTTTTTTACCACAAAAGCCATTAAAATTTCTCACGTATGTATCACATGTATAAAAATAAAAATTGTATATATAAATATATGTTTGAATGAGGAAGAAAACCTTCGGCTAATACTTGAAGGTGTGATAATCAAAATAATAAACTGATTAATTTGATTGTTATTGGCTCCATAAAATTGTATATTTTTGAAATACCAAGCAATATCATATTGTGATGACGTACAAATCTATTTATATAGGTATATACCATATTAATAATATTGAGACAAAATTATACTCCGTAAATTGCAATTATAATCCATTCAAGATTTTGTTAATAGGTTAAATAATCAAAACATTTGTCTATTTCTCAGTATCTCAACATTTGAGAGCAAAGACCAATGATCGAGTCTCGCCAACGACAATGTGAGAGCAACTTCTCAAATTGAAGGGTTCCTTATGCACGTGAGCAAAGGTCTAGTATTTGTGTTCCTTTTTAGGATTTATTTCCCTTAGATTGTATTCTTCCATTTCTACCCTCTAAGCTTTAATAAAATTGAAGTTTTGATTTTCAAAAAAATGATATTTCTAATTAAAGTATGTGTTCCTCAACTAAAAGTCTAAACTGATAACCCAATGAGTAGCTCAAGTGGCAAATGAGTTCTCGATTCCCATTGGGTCAGCTCTTGGACGGAGAAAGGACCTGTAGAATTACAAAAAAAAAAAGTTAAATTTTACATTTATATTTATATATTTTATATGCTCAACAAAAAAGAAGAAAAGGGATGCAATTATAAAAATCAATGTCTAAATCATTCAATGACAAGATCAATGTCACTTGATCACAACATTTTGACCAAGATTTATATCATAAGAAAAATCACATAATCATCTTCACAATTATAATTTTTTTTTTTTAAAAAAAAGAGAAAAAAAAATCTTCACAATTAATGTCTTCTATTTAAAGATAGTAAAAGATTTTCTGATACATAATTTCTTTACCGTTTTTCCAGATTTCAAGAAAGAAAATGGCGATTTTAGGTCCTTTTATAGCTGCTTCTCACACATACCGCTCGTGAGTCGTGAGGCATGATCTGTAGGGATTTTATTGAGAGAGAGAGAGAGAGAGTAGCATAGAATAATGGCATTCTAGTGCAATACACAAAGCTCGATCCGCTTCTTCTTCGATCTTCTTCTGCGTCACAACATCTTCCCTGTATCTCCGGCCGCCATTAACGCCCAGATTCCTGCACCTTTCTGTTCCATTCCGTTTCTTCGACGAATTTATACTCTCTTATGCTCGTTCCGGAACTCGAACATAAAGCTTTCGTTCCGTATGTAATGCCGTTCTTCTTCGGAGTTGCAATGGTTTTGTGATTTTGCTTTCTTCAGAGGGCGTATTAGCGTGTAGAGGTGAACAGAATCGAGAATGTTGACCTGTATAGCTTGCTCGAAGCAGCTTAACACTGGATCTCTTCGCGAACCCGAAGAAGACGACGCCGTTACTACTCCCAGCACAAAGCAAGCCATCAAAGCCCTCACTGCTCAGGTATATGTATATTCCATTATTATTTATCAGTTTCTGGCATTTAACAAAAATTTAAATAAAATTTTATTGTGGTGATTGTTAGATTAAGGACATGGCTGTAAAAGCTTCCGGTGCGTATAAGCACTGCAAGCCGTGTTCAAGAGGGTCAAATAATAACCATAACCATAACCGGAACTACGCGGATTCCGAGACAGGGTTGTCTGCGTCGGAGAAGATTCATTGTGGGTATAGACGGCCTGGGAGTGCGAATTCGACGCCGAGGGTATGGGGGAAGGAATTGGAGGCGGCGAGTAGTGGCGGAGGCACGCCGGCATCGGCGAGTGGGCGCACCGAGTCAGTGGTGTTCACGGAAGACGATGAGGCCAAGGAATGGGTTGCTCAGGTCGAGCCCGGGGTGCTCATAACCTTCGTTTCCTTGCCTCAAGGTGGGAACGATCTCAAGAGAATCCAATTCAGGTACTTTTAACAGTACTGCAAATCTGCAATGCTTCCACTAGTAGAATTTGTGGCCCTTTTTGATTTTCTGAAAGTTCCTATTTGTTTGAGAATGATGGCAAGCTTTGTGGCTCAAATGATCCTTGATGGGTCATTTTCTTTGGTTTTCTTGTGGTTTTTAATTGACAGTAATGTGTAGTTCAATTAAGTTGGCATGTGAGTCCACTCTGTGCTGCACTATCCCCCAAATTATGGTAGTGCCCAGTGGGGCTCAAAAGTGGGTCTTGTCCAAGGGCTCACTACTTTATAAAATTCTCTTCATCTTTGTTACTTTCTAAACCAAATCACACCAATATAGCCCTATGGTATATGTATATTGTGTGAACTGCTTTTGAGTTTTGAAACATCCTATTTACATTATAATATTTTAACACTCATGCTAACTTTCATCTCATGTCATCATGTGCACTTTTAAGTTATGACTGCAGGTGGACCCTGTTTATTTGAGCCATAAGCTGTTAAAATTATTGTGCCAAACCTGAAAAATTGAATAAGGCTATTTGCATCTCAAAAGTCAAAATAAAAAAGTATTAGCGATCATTCAGTAGTACCAGCTGGAACTACTGGTAGAAATCATTAGAATATGTTAATCATTTGATTGCTTTCATCTGGCATTCTAAATTCTGAATGGTGGTATTTGCTAGTTTAAAAGTCAGTTGCATTAGATCCTCTTTTGGGTTTGCAGTATTTGAGACATTAATGTTAGGGCTCCGCACATGTTGCTGAAATTAAATGGTTTCTTGGTACTTTTGGGGTACTGGTAACTGGTGAGTGAGAGTAAATGTAAGGTTATTGCGTAGAAGAAATTGGATGAGATGACGGACACAGAACACTGTTGGGGAAACATTGCACACATGGGTTTTGATGCTGCTCATTTCTTAGGTCTGTAATCCTTCCAACAGATACCTGATGATAGCAACAATCTACTGTAGCATAATGGATGAGTGTTTATTTGTCTTACCGCTAAATGGTTCCAACTATAACATGGGTATTTGTGTGCGAGGGTTAGCTCTTTCTCCCACAATATGCTAGTTTCAATGTTCAATGGAACTCAATGCCCATTCTTTTACTTAATCACCTAAGAGATATTTCAGGCTCAACTGGATAAGCAAACTTCAAATAAGAACTTGAGTGCAGTGTTATACATGTTCATCACTAGTCCAAACTATTTATACGTTAGCAACTTGAAGAATGTCAAGTGATTGTAATGTTTTATTTCCACTCGATATTTCATATTTAGGTAAACTTGTCATTGCTCTTATTTTGGTATAAAAGAAGCACAAATTTAACTGTACCTGTCTTCTGTAAATAGCAATTTGATCTAATTCAATATCTTTATTCGATCTCTTGATTATCAAGTATAATATTTCACACAGGAATGCTGTACTAGATTGTGAATGTTTTAATTGTGCCTGTGAAATCATCATGGTGAGTTCTGAATGGTTGGATAAATGATTTTTTTTAAAGGCAGCGTGCCAATGTGGTCCAACTGAATATTTCATTAGTATTGATAACTAACATGCATAACCAGGAGAATTCCCTTAGTACACTGCTTTGAAATGTGATAGTTGGATAAATCATTTTCTTTTGTTTTTTACTCAGTGTGGTCCAGCTGAATCTTTTATTAGTAGTGGTAACTAACATGCATAACCAGGAGGCACCCCTTAATAAAAATGTGATAGTTTATGATGGTGAAAAATTATCTTGATTATTACCATATGGATGGACACCGTAATTCAAGCTAAGCAGATGAATTTTATACACACATTGTTGAGAGTGTGACCATTGTTCAGAGAAGATTTACTATTTTGTTTTAATGTGGCATTGCCTATAGACTATCCTTTTTTTCTTTTTTTTTTGAAACAATAGACTATCCTTTCTAAGACTTCTACAAATTAGAAAATATGAAGTACTATTAAACACAGATTGGCTGTTTACATCTCAATTATTATACTTTGTTTTAGCATAAACATTGTTTACAACATTTCTAAAATTTTTTGTTTTAGTACTGATTTAATTGCATTTACCTTTTTATGGTTCTATACACTCATTTGATCACAATGTTGCCTTTTGTTAGCCGAGAGATGTTTAACAAATGGCAAGCACAAAGATGGTGGGCAGAGAATTATGATAAGGTCATGGAATTGTACAATGTACAGAGGTTCAATCGCCAGGCTGCACCTCTGCCAACTCCACCAAAGTCTGATGATGAGGTGAGCTCCTCAATTTGTCATTATCAATATTGCCAGAAATGCCCCCCTGGCTCTAGATCTGGTTTAGATTTGCAAGTATCCAGTAGAATATTATTTCAGGTGTAATGCAGATGCAATGCATTTTGTCCTGTTTTGTATTAAAAACAATTTCTTTTGGATTTAGACAATGGTTGCTTTTTTCTATCAGAACTCAAAAGTTGAATCTGTCGAGGGAAGCCCTGTGACCCCTCCTCTGAGCAAGGAACGTCTACCCAGCCACTTTAATCATCCAACCGGAAAGAGTTACTCATCAGAGTCGTTGGAGCATCATTCAATGCACTCGCATCATTGCAATGGCCTGGGTGGTCCAACTCCAAAGCTCTCCAACATCAGTGCCGCAAAAACTGAAACATCTTCAGTAGATGCTTCTGCAAGGAGCAGTTCTTCTAGGGAGGTTGATCACTCAGGAGAGCTCTCAGTCAGTAACGCTAGTGACATGGAAACTGAATGGGTTGAGGAAGATGAGCCTGGAGTCTACATCACAATCAGAGCATTGCCAGGTGGCACTCGGGAGCTTAGACGTGTTAGGTTCAGGTCAGTGATTATCTGTCTTTGCATGCTTTCAGCTTTCCTTTCATAGTCAGATATTGTCTCGGTACCTCTCTTTTATGCATGCGGTACAAATCCTTTATTTCTTAAAAAAAAATGATCACATTTCAAATAACATCTCAAACACACAATATTACCCTTTCATCATATTATAAATTGTACTAGTGATTTGGTATTTTAGCCACCAGTGGACACTTGAAATTTGAGAAGCATGCACTAGCATGTGATTCGGAGTCATGCTATTTTTCTCTTTTTGTCCACATTACAAGAAATATGGCACTTAAGCCACTTTTTGATTTTATTGTTTGGGACCATTCCCCATGTTCTTAACCTCTACACAAATCACAACTTTGTTTTGTCTAAGTGATGCAGTTACCCATGTTTCTTGTCTACTTATCTAGTAAAACGAAATTACATGCTTCTTCATGTCTTTGGAGTCCTATGTATCAAGGATTAAAAGTTTGCAAAAATTTATTTCTCGTGCAATACTATACTCTCATTTTTTACCCCTTGCTGACCTGCTGACACACTTCGATTCATCCAAAAATAAATAAATAACAAACAAATAGGTCATAGTTTTTATTCCTTTTCATTTTTTCTCTAATAAAATCAAGATATGTGGTAAGTGTTTAGTCTCTCAGAGTCCACTTATCATTTCCCTACTTTCTGTTGCAGCCGAGAAAGATTCGGAGAAATGCATGCAAGATTGTGGTGGGAAGAGAACAGAGCCAGGATCCAACAACAGTATTTATGACAAGGCGGTTGTTTGCATGAGATGGAGAACTTTTGCACTAAACCATACTTTTTATTTATTTATTTTTTATTTTTATCAGAAATAGATTTTGAGTTCTGCAGTTGTTAGTCTGTTCATCAGTGGCTTAACCTTTCATTGCCTGCCAGGCTCTCTCTTCTACGGAATTAGATTAAAGTTAATGGTTGGTGTGGTTGGGGAGAGGGGAGTAGAAAGTGTTCTGAAGAAATCTAATAAGTTTTTCATCATAGTCCATAAAAGACATCTAATTGCAGGCATTTCTTGAATTTTTTGAAATAAAGTTCTTAATTTAGTGTATTTACTTACATGTCTTTCATTTCCCGAAAATTAAAATATTGATCCTGTTCTTTTCTCCTTCTTCTTCTTTTTTCATTATTATTATTATTATTATTATTATTATTATTATTGGAAAATCCTGTTCTTTTATTGGAAAATTAGATGAAGAAAAAAGCTAATTTCACGAGTCGTCTTCTTTTATTTATTTATTTATTGAGATTTGTGAGTTTTAAAAGCATTATCGATGATTATGTGATTGTATTGGTATTTAGATTTTATTAGAAAGGGATTTTAGAGTCTAAAATATTAAGTTATTGTAGGCGAGTTTTTGTATAGTTTTTTGTTTGGTTGAAGCACTTTTCTAGAAGGGTTAACGGATTTTGAAATTTTGCGAGGCCGAGGGCTTGAAGCAAAATTTTGATAGTGCTAATGAATTTTGTAAATATATAAGTTTTAAAATATAGGTTGTAATTTTTAATCACAATCAGACACATGATAATATTTTGATAGTGTTAATGAATTTTGTAAATATATAAGTTTTAAAATATAGGTTGTAATTTTTAATCACAATCAGACACATGATAATAAGGTAATTATTATATCATTTATTATTTGAGTACTGAATTAATACTCTTAGTACACAAATAATGTATTTTTTTCAATATATTTTAGATTGGTGGTCAATTTTACTAGGTGGATTATTCACCCTTGTCTACAAAATAATTTGCCATAAATAAGTGACTTGATTTTGAACATTTTTTTCCTTTTTCTTTAGGATAATGATTATACTATGGATTATGGTTTATATTACTTTGTGAACCTTAGTTCAAAAATTATTTGTATGCAATTAACACATTTTGTATTTACAGTTAACAATTTGTATACTTGTAAACAAATTAAAGGCACATAACATAATAATTTTAGACACATAACATGATAATTATAGACACATAAATTGTTAACTGCAGATACAAAATATGTTAATTATATACCTATAAGATATTGGTTAACATGTTATATGCATGCAGTTAACATATTATGTTGGTTAACATGCTATATGTCTGCAATTAACATATTTTCAAGTTTTTTTTTTTTTAGGTTAATGACATATTTTACTATTTATTTATTTTTTAAAAAAATTGAAAAGTGTAATTGAACTTTTTCATATAATTTAAAAGCCTATTTGAATTTTCTTTAATTTTTTTTTTCTAAATGATAAAGGGGTGTTTGGTAAATAGTTGTTAGCTGATTGGGTTAGTGGGTTTGATTAGTTGATAACATTAGCTGATTGTAGAGAAATGTTTGGTAAAATTAACTGATAGTTGATTATATGTAAAATGACTTTCTCAAAAAGTTTATCAAAAAACATACTTTGAGCAACTTTTTAAAATTTAAATTAATTATAACTTAACTGTTAGATTTAACCGTGTTAAGGAAGAATTTTTTTTCTTTTTTTTAAAAAAAAAGAAGAAAAAAACTTAAAAGATGAGGAGTAACATTGAAAATTATTTGTATTAATATAAGAAAGAAAGTCTAAAGTACAAGTAATTAATTCAATCTATTACACTAACATAATTTGTATTCACATTGTATCCCTAACATTATTGCCTTTTGTTATATTTATTAGTAGATATATGGACCATACTTACTGTCTTTATATTTGTCACTCATAAACTCCAATACCAAGTAAGTTATAATTGGTTAAGATATGAAATTAAAATAAATAAAAAAAAGGAACAAAAAAAAAAAACTAATTAGAACTTGTGAGAGAGTGACCCCATGCATCCAATTTAAGCACTGCCATGCAATGTTGGAGTTGGCGAAATTGATCCAGTGAGTAGGTGCGCATCATTACCAATCACCTCAATTCCACTCCCATCTTCCCAATAAACCAAAACAACTCTCACTTACTTTAACCTTCTACGTCTTTTCTTTTTCTTCATCCAAACCAACCAAAACAAATTATACTATGATACTAAATTTAATGATGTGTTAGTTTTATTTTAACTCAGATGTGTTAGTTTTATTTAACTCAGAGTTGAAATATACGTGTATGTTTTGTATATATAATTGTAGGTGTTAGGATCAAACTTATACCTTTGCGTTAAAAGTTATAGCGGCCTAGCGGATAATAAATGGGTAATTGTATTATTTTATATCGTCACATTTTGAGAGACATAATGCTGAACTTGGCCTTTCAAGCCTCCATCCAACCGTCACTCTAGCCACCTAATACTCGACTTAGCCTTCACCAGGGACCTTCGCCCAAAATATGGTGTCAACGTGAGAAGATAATTTAATACTGGAAAGATTAAAAAAAAAAAATGGAGAAGTCGCACTTAAACTAATCTCTCTCACACACACACATGTTTCTTTCTTCGTACATGCTACAACATCAGAATGCACAGTTAGCTATTGAACCTTGCATATGATGTTGCAATTTGAACAAACTAACAACGCATGGGAGATGAAATGCGTTAAACTATTCTTGAAAAGAATTGTCCAAACGAGATAACTTTTTTCAATTAGAATTATTTGGATAAGATGTTTTACTCTAAAACTCTTGCCATATAAACAATATGAAAGTATGAAACTATATATTCAGAATAAGAGAGGCAACACTAAAACATGAAAGATTATAATAGATAACAGCACACCAAATACCTAAACAAAATTGACTTGATAGCTCAATGGATAAGGTGTTGGTCTATAAAACCAAAGATTCTAGGTTTGATCCCCAATCCTTGACATATTTATAATATGTCACCACATTTTTTTTTCACTAACTCCCTGCCCCAAATGGTGCATTTGCTGACAGATGTATATTTGCATACCTAGTGGTATGTTTTTTGGTGATGCGTTAATGATACATAATTGTATGGTGCATTTTGTAACGTTGAATAGTGTATATTTGCATACATAGTGGTGCGGCGACACTGACCGCACGTTAAGAAGCAATAACACCTGATTATGACCCTGTATATATATAGGTGGTTACTATCTAGTTTTGGAGTAGATTCGTGGCGTGCCAGCCAGAAGACAGACATGAATCATCATCAATATATATATACAACAAGGTAGGATTCCCTTTTAATCCTTGCCCCCCATCACAACTCTCTCCACTCTCGTCTTTACGTTTCATATGTCAATTCAAATCTACTCTCCACTAATGTGTGCACATCAACACTAGCGACTACCTATTGCTGTTCTCTCTAGTGCTCCACAATTCGACTTTACAACTGTGTTCGTATCAAAATTGTATTGTTAGTTTAGGGTTATAATAATATTTCATATTGTTGAAGGATCTAAAAATTAATAATCAATTTATTGTGTAATGAAAGTTTAATATTTTTTCTCTAGTCTAACACGTTCGCTAATCGAACAAAACACATAAACTCCTGGGACACTAGATTGTTCGGTCACTTGAAGCTCAATATAGTAAGGGTCAAAAGTTCAATACGCGATTGTGAAGCAAGGAATATATATAATCTCTCTTCTTCTTAATTTTTAGATCCTTCAACAATATGAAATATATATAATTACCTTTGACACTTGTCTAGGATAGCCACATGAAACTCAACATAATACGGACAAAATATTCTATAGAAGCAATGAAGCAGGAATATAATCATATCATGCCACTCACGTACTATTCTTCCACGGGCTAAACCTAGCCTTGTCTATATATATAATCTCTCTTCTTTTTTTTTTTTTTTTTTTTCTTTTTTTTATAGAATTTTAATTCTAAAATGAAACATAGCATAAGAGTGCGGTTTGGATACTTAATGACGTTGTTGTGATGAGAGATATGAATGGGTTGTTGGAAATGGAGATAAATTAAATGAAGCCATAAACATGGTTTCCCCTCAGCTCGGCAAGTAAATTAAATAGCATAAGTAATTAAGTATATATCATGTCTCAAATATTCTTAACATTGATGATTGATGATTCCATGATGTGAAATGAATGGAATCCCTCCTTGCTTTCGTCTTGATTTGACCTTCCATGAGATTACAAAGCTATGCGCGTGTATATATATAGAGTGGTTTATATGTGACATCATATTTTCATATAAAAGTGATGACTAATATAATATGGATGGTTATTTAAAAATTAATGGATAAGAAGTTTGTCGACTTATAAATATTATTTTTTTGAAAGGAAAAACAACAAATTATATTAAACTAATTGATCAACACATGAAGGAATAGAAGACAACCAACAAAGGGGACCAGTTTAAGAACGAGTGGCTCTAGCTAACGCATGAGCAATTTTGTTCACTGATTTAGTGATAAAATAAAAGAACACTGCTTCCAAGTGTCGTTGAAGCATCCGACACCCACGCAACACGTATCTTGCATAAGAGAGATCATGTGAATTAAATACCATTGAGCAACCTGCAAATAGCCTGCTAGCAATCAGAGAAGATGGCCACCTTAGAAGAGCTCCTCTCCTTAACCAAGGAAAGAGCTTCCTTCATAGCAAGGGCTTCTGCTAAATGAATATCATTCAAGCATCAAATAGGGCCATAATTATAAAATTGACCATTAATAAATTCTTATGGACGACTAATATCAATTATCATTTTTTAGCAAAGGGGTTGTTCTCATTCCTCCTAATTCTCTCTTTGTAACCAAAACACGACGGTCAATCTCTAAATAATAATTACGTAGTTAATCACCTTTTAATAAGAAAATACTACTCCTACTCTCAAATCATACTCCCATTTTTTACTTATTCTCACAAAATTCTGATGTTAATATTTTCTTTGGGACCCATAAGATGAAGATGATTAATTACTCATTGTCACACCCGGTAGTAAAAGTGATTGAGTAGATTAGAATATGGAATTTATGCAGTAAAACCCTTTTTAATCTTATTAAACAATGTATCTATTTCCAACTACTATATAATGTCATGACATTCCAATTACTAAATATTACCTTGATAATGAATCAAGAGTATTTTTTTAAAAACAATATATTTACTATTCCACTTGTAATAATCTATAATAAATACCTAAAGTTTAAAGATTAATACTAGACTAGAATACGTGAGTGACAGAGCGGACATATATGAACCCAACGGGGTAGCTCAAGTGGCAAGTGAGCTCTCTTTGTGGGGAGGAATTTCGGGAGAACTTGAGTTCAATTCCCACAAGTGCCGATTCTTCAACCCTAGGCCCCTTGTAGGGACCTATGGCTCGGCCTAATTAAAGCCTAGTTAGGCCTAGCTCGTTTAGTAAAAAGGCCAGGCTTGAGCCAATTTCAAAAGCCTATTGTGTGTGTGTATTTTATTTTATACCTAATATATATTTTTATATTTACAATACAATCGCAGGTATATATAATTACCAAACTCTAACCCTCCACCTCTAAAATCTTATTCTAAATTATGATTCAACTATAAACATTGCTGCTAATCCTGCTGTATGTATTCTTGTTGTTTAATTTTTTTTATTAACTGTTCTTATTGTTATAATATTTAATGAAATATCGCAACTTAATTATGTGAGTTGATTGTTTATTATTTATGATATTATATAGGACAACAAATAATAATACAATAGAACTTAGGTATTTTTTGTAAATTTTTTACAGGTATACTTTAAAGGGCCTAAAAATTGAGGCCTTAAATAGGATCAAAACCTATTTATGATATATTTTGAAGCCTTTTTAAAAGCCTATATGTTAAATAGGCTTTTAAAAAGGCTTCAGGCCAGGCCAGGCCAACTGTAGGCTCAGGCTTTGAGCCTAAAAAAAAGCATACATGCAGGCTCAGGCCTAGGCTCAGGCTCCAGATTTCCATAGCAGGCCCAGGCCTAAATTTCTAAAGCTCGGCTTGGCCTAGCCTATTTCCACCCCTAAGTCCCTACCTACCTACCTATATATTCTCCCATTTTCTTCTCCTTATAGTCCATGCTACCTTGCTTTAATACAAGTTCTATTTTACACTAAGACTATAAATATATGTCTCCAAAGATCTCAAAAAGTTATTGTATCGTTTTTACCTAATTGCAAAGAGATTATTATATTGTAGTGTTGTGCATACGAGAAGAGATATTCAAAGTTAACCAAATTCATATTTAGAGCAATTTTGAACCTAACTAGAATTATCCAAATTCTCGAATCACATTTTTTGAGTTGTCTCAAACGATTGTGTGGCTGACCCTTGAGTCAGAGTAGAAGATTAAAGGTGTTTTAATCTAGTGATGGGTAGTTCATTAAAGCTTAACCCCTCTTTCTCCTCCACTCTTCTTGACTCCATCTATCGCTCATTTGACCAATGCCAAGACGATCTGACGACCAATAAACTCGGCGCCTGCACTACCTCTCTCAATAGAACTAAAAGCTTTAACAATGGCGGCTTTCATGGCTCCGACCTGGCTTGCCGGAATTCAGATGCTGCCGCCGCCGGTTTCGGGAGGAAATCAACGACGTTGAAGAATTGTTACAGCCACGGCGGCGGTGAGAAGGTTAACAACGTTAATAGCCTCAGGCCGAAGCCGATTCGGACGAGGATTTCCGACGACAAGGCTAACAACGTTAATAAACTCATCAGTTCTCATGATCACCGCAGGTGGGAGAAACCTAAACATGACGGGAAGTTCAGTCTTGACCAGAATTCCGGCGATTCAAAGAGAGGAAATAAGACGCCGGTTTCGCCGGCGGCCAGGTTGGCTATTTTCTTGAACTCTCTCTTCGCCGTTAAAAAGACGAAATCGGGTCCCATTTCCGGCGTGGGCAGATCGGAAATTGCGTCCGCATCCTCCTCCGCCAGATCGTGTTTGAGTAAACACACACGACCATTATCTTCACGGAAAAAGAACGGTGACATTTTTTCCGGTGAGTGTGGTTATCGGGGAAGATTGCCGGCCATGTGGGCACAAGAATCTGATTAATTATGAAGCGAAACAAGTTGATTTGGAAATTATAGAGATTGATGAAGATGATGATCTGTTTGAGTTGGATAATCTTTGGGGCATTGGAAAGGAGAGGTGCAGGTATGGTGAAGAATTGCCGGTCTATGAAACAACTCATCTTCGTGACAGGAGAGCCCTTGCAAATGGATTACTTTTGTAAATTCAAATTCAAATAATAAAATAAATAAACAAATCTATCAACAATACAAGGTTTCTGTTATATAAATATTTATTTTAATTTATTTATGGTCATTATCGTTCAATACCCAATTTAGTCATATATTACAGTTAATTTTTTAATTTAGTTTAAAACGAATTTTCGTGTTTAATTAGGTCATCAACTTTAATGGTTTTATTCAACTCAGTTCCTCAACTGTTAGAAACAAGAACTAAAAAAAAAAAAAAAACTACTATAGTCGATAGACTAAATTGAGTACAACCACATTAATTTGTGTTAAACTCCTATAGTTGAGGATTAAATTGGGTATAGTAAAATTAGATTAACATAAGACTCAATTGGCCGATAGACCTAATTAACAACAAAAAGTCATTTAAGATTAAATTGAAAAAATCACTATAGTAAATGACTAAATTGGATATTAACCATCCATTATCTCATTTTCTCATACTTTAGCGTTGTTTGCATATGGTTTTGATAGCGTAAATGTAAACGGGGTCTACGATTACGCTACGGATACGTGTGTTACGTGTAGTGAAGAATGTCGCTCGGCCGGTCAGACGGTCGGTCTACCGGTCAACGACTGAGCGGTTCGAAGCTATATCGCTCTACGGGTGACGAACAGTGATAAAGAGTAAGCAGGAGAAAGACAATCGGCAAATCGCAAGTGTATTAGTGTAGTACTGATGAGTCCCCCCTCCAGTGAGGGGAATGACCCCTATTTATACAAAGTGGATTCACTATGCACATGGTGTCTGATATGCAAGTGGAGGACATATGGGCTGTCACTCCGCAAAATGCGCATCGGTTTGCTCGAAGTGGTTGAGTTGCTCGAGGTGATGAAAACACGGATCCCCTGTTCCCGAAAAGTTGTCGGTCGTCACATCAAGCAACTGTTGCGCTCGTGAGCCTCCAATCCACAAGGTGTGTTGCTTCCGATCATGCGGCCGACGAACCGGGCGACCGTCGACGGACCGTTGGGTGACCGTTGACGGACAGGTTGGGTGACCGACGGACAGGTGATTTACGGACCGACTAGTACATGTGCATATTTACCCATCAGGTTTATTCCTTTAAGTAGTTCTTGCCCAGTTTCTCTTTTCTTTTACTTTCCTTTTTCCACTCTTGGGTTGTTCCTCCATGCATACAATTACGTTACACTCGTCCCGAAAGATTGAACTAATAAGTCAAATTTACAATAATTTCTAAATTATTATCTATATTTTAATATTCTCTTAATGGAGTTTAATAGTTTTAATGTTACATCTTTCTAATTTATTATTTATATTTTAATATTTACTCTTAATGGATGGAGTTTAATAATTTTAATGTTACATTTTAGTATGCATGCATACCCTGCTTTACTCTCTTATAACTCAACATTGATTTTAAAAGGTGATTCGGTTACACTTCCTGTGAGACTGTCTTACGGATCCTTATTTGTGAGACGAGTTGAGCCGGGTTGAATCGACATGCAAATGTCATACTTATATGCGCAAATGTCATACTTATATACTGAAATGTAATGCTAATAAGGAATAAAATTTTTGTCATTTATAAGGAAAAATGTAACTTTTGAAGAAAAAATTTATAGTAATAATTTTGCATTTTGATGTAAAACTATTATATTTTCAATCAAAAACATTATATTTTCTATAATCAGTTTATACAGGAAGAGAGAACTTTTAATTTTCTTCATAACGACCCCTTCAACGAAATGTAGTCGTAGTATGTCATGAATGTATCATCAATTCAAGAGTGTCATGCAGAAACAACTTTCGAATTTGCTCCACCAAAACAGCAGTGCTGCAAATACACTTGCTCGTATCTGCAATATATCAACACAACTTCTTTATACAATAAGGGGAAACAAACAAAACCTTAATTTCAAGTTTCATCACATATTAAATAAATATAATCATATATTCATATGGGAAATATATATATATATATATATATATATATATATATATATATATATATATATATATATATATATATATATATATATATATATATATATATATANATATATATATATATATATACACCTGCCCTTTATGAGCTTTCTCGGCTTCATAGAAAGCCTTGACAACAAGCCTAGTTTGAGCGCCCAAACAGCAAATCTTTAGAAAGCGGTTCCAATTTTGAGGTGGATGATGTGTAGCAAAAATGAGTGATGGTGAGTGTACGGGTGTGAAATGAGATTGGGGTTATGGCACGTAATATGCAATCACTAAACTAGGCACTAGTACAAGGAAATCAACAAGAAGCTAAGCAAACGACAACAAGGTAGAACAAACACACATAAGCAATAGATAACTGCAAAATAAAGAAATAGGACTCAAGTTAGGGGCATTACCATCTAGATGATTTAACACTTAAGTTTGGGGGAAGAACATTAACCATATGTTCTTGAGGCAAGCACAAAGGAATTCAAGTTTCCACAAGGATTAGAACAAAGGTTGCCCCATTCCCATGGTGTATCAACCTAAGTTCTTGAAGAACAAAAGCTATTTAAGCCCCAAATCTACCCCTATTTCCATAGAAGAGAAAATGGGTTTGAAATTGGGTTGGCTTAAATCTTCCATCCAACTTCCATTGAAATGAAAGACTTTCCAAAGACACAATAATCATTGGCCATTAACTATTGAAAGATAGAAATAAACCCAATTCAAACTCAAGAACCCTAAATGGGTGTTCATCCCCTTTTATGCAATAATCACATAACAAGCATCAAAATAGATAATACAACCCTAACTCAAGCCCATAAACTAACTACTCATGATTAAATAGCATAAAGAACACAAAGACACAAGTAATAAACATAAATCTTGCAAAAGAAAAGAGATAAAGGAAAGAAAACTTCTCTATTGAAATGGGTGGAAGAATCTTGAAATCCAAGCTTCAAATCCAAGATTACAAGCTCCAAAAGTGTTAAAATACATAGATCTAAGTCTAATCTAACCTAAAAATATGAAAGGGAGTGAATGAGAGTGTTTAGGGTTCAACCATGGGTCAAAACCGTGTTCAAAATGCTCAAAACGAGCTTAAATAGTGAGCAGAGCAGGTCCCAAACGGCCTAGGAAACGGCCGTGTCAATGGCCGTTTGCCTCCTCTTCAAAAACTGCATTTTCACACTGTAAATCGGCATAAATCAAACGCCCATGTATACGGCCGTGTCCCAGGCCGTTTGCCAACACTCCAAAAATTGCATTTTCGAACTCTGTGCAGCTGCTTTGACTTCTAGGCTGTTTTTCACCATTTTCCGTTCAGAATTACGAAATTTGTATCTCTAGCAAAGTTGTAGCCCTTGAAGTCTTCTTTCCAATGGTTTAAAGATCACTTAATTTGGACATTTCTAGGCTGAGATATGGTCCAATTACTAAGATGTCGACGTGCAGAAATTTCAACACATTGATCTTTTGCTTCTCTTTTGTTTTGGTTTGTCTAAATGACAAAGACCATTGAAAATACCAATCTTAGGCTCCCTTGGAAGTGTTGCACCCATCTACATAGTTTCATATTTGGCCTCCATTTGACTCCAATGCCACCAAAATGCATGAAAATGCTCATCTTTGCTTCTAATGCTTTCCAACTCATACTCCTTGCAAAGTAACACAAATAAGCACTAATTCTCATGAAAATTGGAATGATCTATAAACAAAATGACTTAGTGAAAGGGAGAAAAATATAGACAAATGAGCACTTATCAGTGGACTCCAAGACGCTGTCTTCCATCGGAAATGAGTTCATCCTCACTTGGGTGGTTGCCCAGCCCGCCCTTGCTCAGGACCTAGGACCTGTTTAAGCTTACTGGGAATGTAGTCGTGCATTACAAACCTATTGAACAATCTACCTTTTCCCGGACGAATTGAACAAATATCCCCTGGAAGATGTTACGAACCCTGCACTACGACCACAACTTCCCAGTCCTTGAAGAATGGAAACTGGGCCGGTTCTGATCACGCTTAGCCGAGGAGCTCAAAGTGGAAGCTGCTTAATTCCTAACCTCTATTCGGCCAACGCGACCCCAAATCCTCCGTCCCGCTCAAATAACTAGCGGACGACGAAAACAAATACGACAGCCCTGCCCCAACATACGCTGTCTTCCATCGTAAATGTGAGTTCATCCAGAGCCAAGGCCCATGCCTGGGCATTGGCCTTGGGTGATTGCCCAGCCCGCCCTTACTTAGAACTGACCTTACACTATTATGAAAAGAGTAAATTGAAAGAAGATGAAACAATAAAGTTTGATACATAATAGCAGCTGAACCTTCTAACAAATTGAAGGCCGCCTACGTACTCCAGATAGATTTTGTCTGGGATCAAGCCGCACGTAGTTCTTAGGGCCACATAGATGGATGGATCAAAAGTTAGGTCTTGAATGTAAAGCATACTTTGGCTTCGGGTTTTGGTTTTTCTTCTTGAGCTTCTTCAAATTTGCAAGCACCCTTTCTTGGACGTCACCGTCTTTCACCTTACTGCCTGCCTGATTCTTGGACTTTGGGAAATTATCAATGCGTTGTATCTTCTTCTTAGCTTTCTTCTCCGCTTCTTCGCCGTAACTTTGCTCCAACTTCCTCTTCGTGGCTTCCAACTTCAGTTTCATTGAATTATTCTCCTCCGATGACGATGAACCAGCGCAGGCCCAGGAACTAGTATTTCTTCAATCTCCTTCTTCAACTTCAATTTCATTGAATTCTCTAATGATGATGAGGACGTTGTAGTTGGAGGAACCAGCGCAGGGCCATGAACTACTTTGTCTTCCTTTTTCTTCAACTTGAGAATGATCTTCAGTTTCCGGCAGGGCGATGCGGCGATCTTGGGAACACTGAGCAAACCCAATTCTTCCATGCCCAAACATGCAGAAGATTCTACGTCCATAGCTGAGTGGTGATCGAAGTTCGAATGGTTATAGTTGTGAGAGGTGTAAGTGAGAAATGAGGAGGCAAAATATAAGCTGTGAATCCTTTTTTCAATAATATATAGGAAATGATGAGGCAAAATATAAGTTGTGAACCCTTTATCAATAATATAAAGGATTTTTAGTTGTAATTACTTGTGGTTAAGAATAATTTAACATTAACACTTTAAAATTCTTTTATTAATATAAATATTTATCTTTATATATATAAAAACAAAATCCTCCAAAACGAAATCTTCCTTCCCGCCCAAGATATTGTACATTAGAATAATTAAAATAATAGAATAATATTAAAACAATACAATTCCAATACAATTCGTAGAAACAATAGAATAATATTAAAACAATACAATTCCTATACTACAATTCCAATACAATTCGTATAAAATAAATCTGCTATTAAAACACGAAATTCAATACTACAAAATAAAGTCTACTATTCTACAATTCTTATACTACAATTCGAATACAATTCGTATATTACAATTCTTCTACAATTCATATACTACAATTCATATACTACAATTCCTCCGTCTATTCGTATTATAAATACATTCATCAATTGGAAATTTTAGAACCTGCTCACACAAATCGAAATAATAAAACGATATTGTCACGCAAATCTTTCAACAATATTGTTCTTTCAGTATCTCCCAAGACTAGAAGGAGTTGTATTAGGCTCCGGCTAATGCGTTGTTATTTGTCAAGGGAATATCCACATTCCACAATCAACCAACAGACACTGGAGTGCTTACTCCATGACTCCTAGGTAAATGCTATTAAGTTTATATAAATTAGAGAGAGCAGATTGTGCCTATATCGTGGCCGAATTTTGTTCTATGAATTAGAGGAAAAAAGGTTGTGTAAATTTTGTGGTGGTTGGCAATTTGTAGTGAACACTGTAGTCATATTTAATATTTGCACATGGAGATAAAAACAAAATCCTCCAAAACGAAATCTTCCTTCCCGCCCAAAATATTGTACATTAAAACAATTAAAATAATAGAATAATATTAAAACAATACAATCCCTATACTACAATTCCAATATCATTCGTATACTACAATTCTTCTACAATTCCTCCGTCTATTCGTATGAGAAAGACAGTCATCAATTAGAAATTTTATAACCTGCTCACACAAATCGAAATAATAAAACGATATTGTCACGCAAATTTTTCAACAATATTGTTCTTTCACTATCTCTCAAGACTAGAAGGAGTTGTATTAGGCTCCGGCTAATGCGTTGTTATTTGTCAAGGGCATATCCCCATTCCCCAATCAACCCACAGACACTGGAGTGCTTCCTCCATGACTCCTAGGTAAATGCTATTAAGTTTATAGAAATTAGAGAGAGCAGATTGTGCTTATATCGTGGCCGAATTTTGTTCTATGAATTAGAGGAAAAAAGGTTGTGTAAATTTTGTGGTGGTTGGCAATTTGTAGTGAACACTGTAGTCATATTTAATATTTGCACATGGAGAGCATTACAATATTCTTTTTTTTTTTCTTCAGGGAACTTGTATCCATTTACAAATCCCTAAAGAGTTTGTGGTTAAATTCAAGAAACTCTTGAAGGAAGGGGAAGTCTATGATATTCACAATTTCGTTGTGCAAACGTAAGGTTTAAGTCGTGCGCGCATAAATATATGATGAGAGCGAACCACGACACTTTGATTAGCGCTTCCGATCTAGATGAATCCGTCTTTCCCAAACACATAGTTCAAACTCAAGGATTTTGGATCATTGAAGGCTCCCGGAGGAGTGGATAGCAATCTGCTAATTGGTAAATTTTTCTTTAAATCTTATTCTATACTAGATGTGTTTTTATTTCTTTTTGTTATACTAAATTTCTAATAGTATACATTCATGAATGCCAATTTTAAATCTTTTGTTAAGAAACATTTTATCAGACCAAAATAATATTAAATATACATGCATCCTTATTAATACTTTAAATATTTAGTTGCTACAGAATATATAAATTTTAGTTTGGCAACATAGGATACACAAGTCCTTTATTTCAAATATTCTTAAAATATTATAACAAATTCAATCCGTGCAACGCACGGGCGAAAATACTAATTTTATTTAAAACCTAGATCCAAGAATATATTTTTAACAATAGTACCCTATACTACTAGCAGACATGTATATATCAATACAATTTTAATAAGAGCCAATAAAGTTAAGGCTCTAACGGATAGAAAAAAATGTTTGGTAGTAATTATTTACATAAACGAATGTAAAAATAAATTAATAACTACAACAAAAAAATAATACATATGCATTTCTTTAATTTAGAATTCGATGTTTACAAAGTCTTTATTCAGAAAAAAAATTATTCATTATCAAAAAAAAAAATTTTTAAAAGAGATATAATTTCATTAGTTATATTATCTTTATTTTCTATAATGCAAAGATTAGTTACCTCCAAATTCATTAATTAATTATATTCATTACATTATTCATTGTATTCTTTTTACACTATCTTGTAATTAAATACTCCGTATCAAAGTTATAATACAAAATAATGCTATATATTTATTTACTAAGTATTCTATTATTAATAATATAGAAAAAAAATTTTAAAAATAATTTGAAACAAATCATATTAACTACTTGGGTAGGATTTGTTGACAAAGAAGACATTCAAATAACCCAATAAATTGAAGCGGGAGACTACCTCGTAATATTTTTTAAACTACATCACAGTTGTTCACTTTAAAAGTAAATCGTATTTCTTTATTAATACGATTTAAAATGTACAAATTTTTTTTTACCAAAACTAGTATTTATTTTTACTTTCAATTTTAGACTATGTATTTAGACTATCGTTTTTTACAAAATTANATTCAATACTACAAAATAAAGTCTACTATTCTACAATTCTTATACTACAATTCGAATACAATTCGTATATTACAATTCTTCTACAATTCATATACTACAATTCCTCCGTCTATTCGTATTATAAATACATTCATCAATTGGAAATTTTAGAACCTGCTCACACAAATCGAAATAATAAAACGATATTGTCACGCAAATCTTTCAACAATATTGTTCTTTCAGTATCTCCCAAGACTAGAAGGAGTTGTATTAGGCTCCGGCTAATGCGTTGTTATTTGTCAAGGGAATATCCACATTCCACAATCAACCAACAGACACTGGAGTGCTTACTCCATGACTCCTAGGTAAATGCTATTAAGTTTATATAAATTAGAGAGAGCAGATTGTGCCTATATCGTGGCCGAATTTTGTTCTATGAATTAGAGGAAAAAAGGTTGTGTAAATTTTGTGGTGGTTGGCAATTTGTAGTGAACACTGTAGTCATATTTAATATTTGCACATGGAGAGCATTACAATATTCTTTTTTTTTTTCTTCAGGGAACTTGTATCCATTTACAAATCCCTAAAGAGTTTGTGGTTAAATTCAAGAAACTCTTGAAGGAAGGGGAAGTCTATGATATTCACAATTTCGTTGTGCAAACGTAAGGTTTAAGTCGTGCGCGCATAAATATATGATGAGAGCGAACCACGACACTTTGATTAGCGCTTCCGATCTAGATGAATCCGTCTTTCCCAAACACATAGTTCAAACTCAAGGATTTTGGATCATTGAAGGCTCCCGGAGGAGTGGATAGCAATCTGCTAATTGGTAAATTTTTCTTTAAATCTTATTCTATACTAGATGTGTTTTTATTTCTTTTTGTTATACTAAATTTCTAATAGTATACATTCATGAATGCCAATTTTAAATCTTTTGTTAAGAAACATTTTATCAGACCAAAATAATATTAAATATACATGCATCCTTATTAATACTTTAAATATTTAGTTGCTACAGAATATATAAATTTTAGTTTGGCAACATAGGATACACAAGTCCTTTATTTCAAATATTCTTAAAATATTATAACAAATTCAATCCGTGCAACGCACGGGCGAAAATACTAATTTTATTTAAAACCTAGATCCAAGAATATATTTTTAACAATAGTACCCTATACTACTAGCAGACATGTATATATCAATACAATTTTAATAAGAGCCAATAAAGTTAAGGCTCTAACGGATAGAAAAAAATGTTTGGTAGTAATTATTTACATAAACGAATGTAAAAATAAATTAATAACTACAACAAAAAAATAATACATATGCATTTCTTTAATTTAGAATTCGATGTTTACAAAGTCTTTATTCAGAAAAAAAATTATTCATTATCAAAAAAAAAAATTTTTAAAAGAGATATAATTTCATTAGTTATATTATCTTTATTTTCTATAATGCAAAGATTAGTTACCTCCAAATTCATTAATTAATTATATTCATTACATTATTCATTGTATTCTTTTTACACTATCTTGTAATTAAATACTCCGTATCAAAGTTATAATACAAAATAATGCTATATATTTATTTACTAAGTATTCTATTATTAATAATATAGAAAAAAAATTTTAAAAATAATTTGAAACAAATCATATTAACTACTTGGGTAGGATTTGTTGACAAAGAAGACATTCAAATAACCCAATAAATTGAAGCGGGAGACTACCTCGTAATATTTTTTAAACTACATCACAGTTGTTCACTTTAAAAGTAAATCGTATTTCTTTATTAATACGATTTAAAATGTACAAATTTTTTTTTACCAAAACTAGTATTTATTTTTACTTTCAATTTTAGACTATGTATTTAGACTATCGTTTTTTACAAAATTACAAACCTTTATTTGAGTGATAATTATCTCTCATATATTATTTTGAATTCATATACTTTGACTTACCAATTTAAATAAACAAATTTAACATTCAATTACATATGCATCAAGAAAGGTGAAAGCATGACTAAAAGCTCCAACAATATCCATGCTCAACTTCTTTAGCCTACCATAGTCGTGGAGCAAGCGGGAGCCAAGCTAGAAACGCTTAGGTCTCGATCATACATGCCCTGTAATCTGTTAGTTAGCGATTTGTCTGGTATTGCGGGAGTCAGTTGTATGTATGACATCTCCCATTTTGAGCTTGCAAGTGGGATCAGTAATAGGCTTCTGATTCAACTGTGGCCTTTACTGGGAGGGATTCCATAAGGAGTCAATCGAGAACTCTCCTGACCAGCCTTCTCCAACAAATTCACAACTCTTGTACTCACATCTTGCAAATTGCTGCTGTTTGATGGGAGGCATGCAGTGCATCCAATGTCACCATATTATGCAGCCTTTCAGCCTGGCTATCAGCAAACTCTTGTACTCACATCAGCCATTGCAGTAAACGATCTGCCACAACACATATTAAATAAATATGATCATATATTCATATGGATATATATATATATATATATATACCTGCCCTTTATGAGCTTTCTCGGATTCATAGAAAGCCTTGACAACAAGCCTAGTTTGAGTGCCCAATAGAAAAATCTTTGGAAAGCGGTTCCAATTTTGAGGTGGACGTACTCCAAGACGCTGTCTTCCATCGGAAACGTGAGTTCATCCAGCAAGTCAGACGAAGGCCAAGGGCCATGTGGTTGCTCAGCCCGCCCTTGCTCAGGACGGAAATCGGGATCTGATCTCACTTAGCCGATGAGTTCAAGTGGAACAAGAGCTGCTTAATTCCTCACCTCTATTCGGCCAAAGCGGCCCCAAATCCTCCTTCCCGCTCAAATAACTAGCGCACGACGAGTGCTTCGATGACGAAAACAAACACGCGACAGCCCTCCCACAACAGACGATGTCTTCCATCTAGTCAGACGAAGTATGTAGAATCTAAGGCCAAGGTCCATGCGTGGACTACCTTCGGCCTCGGATGGAAGCCCAACCCGCTCTTGCTCAGGACCGACCTTATATGAAAAGATTAAATTGAAAGGGCATGGGCATTTTCAAGCATGGCCCTTGAGTGGAAGCTCAACCCGCCTTTGCTCAGAACGGGCCTTACACTTACTCTAAATATTATGAAAAGATTAAATTGGAATAAAATGAAACAATAAAGTTTGATTAATGATCGCAGGTGAACCTTCTAACAAATTGAAGGCTGCCTACGTACCCTAGATAGATTTTGTTTGGGATCAAGCCGCACTTAGTTCTTGGGCTACATAGATGGATGGATCAAAGGTTAGGTCTTGAATGTAAAGCGAACTTTAGCTTCAGGTTTTGGTTTTTCTTCTTGAGCTTCTTCAAATTTGCAAGCACCCTTTCTTGGACGTCACCGTCTTTCACCTTACTGATGCCTGCATGATTCTTGGATTTTGGGAAATTATCAATGCGTTGTATCTTCTTCTTAGCTTTCTTCTCCGCTTCTTCGCCGTAACTTTGCTCCAACTTCCTCTTCGTGGCTTCCAACTTCAGTTTCATTGAATTATTCTCCTCCGATGACGATGAAACCAGCGCAGGGCCAGGAACTAGTATTTCTTCAATCTCCTTCTTCAACTTCAATTTCATTGAATTCTCTAATGATGATGAGGACGTTGTAGTTGGAGGAACCAGCGCAGGGCCAGGAACTACTTTGTCTTCCTTTTTCTTCAACTTGAGAATGATCTTCAGTTTCCGGCAGGGCGATGCGGCGATCTTTGGATCACTGAGCAAACCCAATTCTTCCATGCCCAAACATGCAGAAGATTCTACGTCCATAGCTGAGTGGTGATCGAAGTTCGAATGGTTATAGTTGTGAGAGGTGTACGTGAGAAATGAGGAGGCAAATTATAAGTTGTGAATCCTTTATATAAAGGATTTTTAGTTGTAATTACTGAATAATTTAACATTATCACTTTTAAATTCATTTATTAATATAAATGTTATTTAAAACCTATATCCCAAAAATATATTTTTAAAAATAGTACCGTATACTACATACTAGCAGGTAGGTAAATATCTAGTATCTATAATTTCGGGAAGAAAAAAATGTTGGTAGTAATTATTACTTAAACAAATGTAGAAATAAATTAATAGTTACAATAAAAAATAATACATATGTATTTTTTTAATCTAGAATTTGATGTTTACAAAGCCTTTATTCAGAAAAAAATTATTCATTATCAAAAGATTAAAAAAGAGATATAATTTTATTAGTTATATTGTCTTTAATTTATTCGTTATCAAAAAATTAAAAAAGAGATATAATTTCATTAGTTATATTGTCTTTATTTTCTACAATAAAAATTATTCATTATCAAAAAATTTAAAAAAACATATAATTTCATTAGTTATATTATCTTTATTTTCTATAATACAAATATTCTTTATTTTCAAATTCATTAATTAATTATATTCATTACATTATTCATTGTCTTCTTTTTATATTATCTTGTAATTAAATACTCGTATCAAAGTTATAATACAAAATAATGTTATATATTTATTTACTAAGTATTCTATTACGGAGTATTAATAATATAGAAAAAATTTTAAAAAATAATTTGATCAAATTAGAAATGAGACTTATGAAAATACAAAAAATTATTAAAAATAAAAAAAACACATATATCTACGGGTTCAAATATTTTATAGACCTAGGGCGAAATTAAAAAAAGGTCCTTATTTGGAAAATTAAAATTAAAATTAAAATTTAATAATGCTAAAAATGATAATATCAAATAACATGAAATACGATTAGAAAATTTTCAACAAATTTTTAAATACAAAAATAAACATGACAAAAAATATCTACGTGCTTTACTTGATCAAAAATCATCACCGCATCAAGATTAACATTCTTTAGCATATCTTTCTCAATGCACAAAATCGTCAAACCATTCAATTTTTCTTGTAACATTGAAGATTTCAAGCTTTATATAAAACAAATTTAAAAAGTTGTGTATAAGATAAAAAGAAAAACGCCTTAATTTTTGTCCGTAAGTTCAGTTGTAACACAAATTTCAACAGCTATAGATATTTTGTTCTTTCACTTTCTATCCGTAGAATGATTTACACATTACTCAATAATTCAGGGTAATTATATATATAATATATAATTATGATTCAAATACTGTATGACAAAAATCACATGGTTTAGCTATTTCATCAAAGTTCAAATTATTGCTAAATCATTATTTTTCAAAATCATATGTACCGGATAATTGTTGAGGAAAGGGTAATTCTAAAAATTACTGGGATTCCATAAGGAGTCAATCCAGAACTCCCTTGACCAGCCTTTTCCAACAAATTCATAACTCTTGAGTTTGCAGCAAACATCTTGCAAATTGCTGCTGTTTGATCGGAGGCATGCAGTGCATCCAATGCCACACCATATATATTATGCTAGTTTTATGAGAACATACAGCCCTGGCATCAGCCATTGCAATTAGGAACATAACATGGTATGTAAACGATCTGCCTCAACCAACACTTTTATTATCCCTATGAGCAAGCTTGCTTAATTCACTAAAGCCCTGTTTGGTAAATGGCTGTTAGCTGATTGTGTTGGCTGTTTGGGTTAGAATGTATAATTTGTTGATAAAATTAGCTGATTGTAAAAAGTTGTTTGATAGATGAGCTGTTAGCTGATAGCTGTTTTGTATAATTTTTTTTTTATCAAAAAACTAACTAAAAAGGTTACTTTGAGTAGCCTTTTGAATTTTAGCGTTTTGGAGTTAAAAAAACTTATTAACCAAACAACTAATAGTGATCAAATAAGCCAAATTTGGCTGATAGGCTGATTATTTACCAAACAGTGCCTAAGCTTCTTTGACACCTGAAAGAATCACAAGCTAAGGGATATCAACATTATTTGGCATATATGAATATATAATCCAATCCAAAAAATATAAGTAAAAAGTTACCAAATAAATTAGATGTATTCCTATAAGAAATTGTGAACTGTGACTCCCAAACACACATCCTAACCCAACTCACCATGACAACCCATTCTCTCACTGCTACTTCAATTTCTATTGTGGCCCTTACTGACCAACAGGAGATCAGATACTTTGCCCACTTAATTATGCTTATGGCAAGAAGACAACTACATATTCACAACCTCGATCTAACTTATATTTCTCACATCCCATCCACAAATAATGGTTATATGAATTAAGGATTTGGTCAATGGAACACTATTCATCCTACAATCTTAATTACTACATATACAAAAATAATGCTATTCTTAACTAATGATATCAGATGAACTTAGATGGCAGCCATTTAAGCGCCCCAAAGTGTTACTTTAGCATTTTTTTTTTGCAAAAAGTGTTACTTTAGCATTAATTTCAACTTCTGTGATCTATATATATATATATATAACAAGTCTCAAGTAGAACAACAGGCCAGGAAGAGAGAACTTGTAATTTTCTTCATACCCCTACCTTCAACCAAATCAGCTCCAAATGTAGTCGTATAGTATGCCATGAATGTATCATCATATCAAGAGTGTCATGCAGAAACAACTTTCGAATTTGCTCCACCAAAACAGCAGTGCTGCAAATACGGATGACCACTTGCTCGTACCTGCAATATCAACAGAACTTCTTTATACATCCAAGGAAAAAAAACTTAATTTCAAGTTTCATCACATATTAAATAAATATGATCATATATTCATATGGGAAATATATATATATACCTGCCCTTTATGAGCTTTCTCGGCTTCATAGAAAGCCTTGACAACAAGCCTAGTTTGAGCGCCCAACAGCAAATCTTTAGAAAGCGATTCCAATTTTGAGGTGGACTCCAAGACGCTGTCTTCCATTGGAAACGTGAGTTCATCCAGTAAGTCAGACATGCGGCTTGAGTGGTTTCTTGAGCTTCTTCAAATTTGCAAGCACCCTTTCTTGGACGTCACCGTCTTTCACCTTACTCCCTGCATGATTCTTGGATTTTGGAAAATTATCAATGCACTGTATCTTCTTCTTAGCTTTCTTCTCCGCTTCTTCGCCGTAACTTTGCTCCAACTTCCTCTTCGTGGCTTCCAACTTCAGTTTCATTGAATTATTCTCTTCCGATGACGAAACCAGCGCAGGCCCAGGAACTACTATTTCTTCAATCTTCTTCTCCAACGTTGCAGTTGGAGGAACCAGCGCAGGGCCAGGAACTACTTTGTCTTCCTTTTTCTTCAACTTGAGAATGATCTTCAGTTTCCGGCAGGGCGATGCGGCGATCTTGGGATCACTGAGCAAACCCAATTCTTCCATGCCCAAACATGCAGAAGATTCTACGTCCATAGCTGAGGGGTGATCGAAGTTCCAATGGTTATAGTTGTGAGAGGTGTACGTGAGAAATGAGGACGCAAAATATAAGTTGTGAGTCCTTTTTCAATAATATATAGGAAATGAGGAGGCAAAATATAAGTTGTGAATCTTTTTTCAATAATATATAGAATTTTCAATTGTGATTACTTGATGCTTAAAAATAATTTAACATTATCACTTTAAAATTTTATTAATAAAATAACTTAACAACAAAATAAAAAAATAATAATTTACAAAAAAAAAAAGTTAAAAGGTTACTGTCCGTTGCTGTAGAAGCAACGGCCAAAGATTAAAAAAAAAATTTTAAAAAATAAATTAAAAGCTAAACACTGATTCTGACAAAAACTAAGTCTTTGCAGAAGTAATATTTTGAAAAAAATTATCGGCTACATCAGTGCTTTTCACTTTGGAATAGTTTTTCTTCTGACAATAACCCACAAATATCTTCTAGTGGGGATGCTCTAAGAGCATTCTTATGGAGTTTTTTCACGGTAATTAATGAGTTTTTGTGAGTGTGATTAAGAAAGAGAAAGTGGGAGTGGAAGAAACAAAAAAAAAAACAAATCAAATTTAAAAAACAAAAAAATTTAAAATGAATGTTGTCAGGCGCGCTAGACTCGCTCTGCGGGCGCATGCAGCTAGGCGCATTAATTTGCGCTGACGCGGGGTTGTGTGCGTGTGTTTGGAATGCAAAAGGATATTGTTACTGTTCAAAAAATGAGGCCTTTGCAGAATACAGACTAATCTCACTTTTTCTCTCTCCATTTCTCTCCCTTCCACATCACCAATTACTATTCCAATATCCATTAAATATGCACAGATGTAAATGCCCTAAATGATTATAATGATGTCACAAATAATTATTATAGCAAATATATGTTGTGACAGCATCAAAAGAATAAAAAGTATAAACAAATTTCACCTTATTACTTGTAATCATTCAAATATTTTATACTTAAAAGTAGTTGCTATAAATACTAATTGTAGCATGTACAAGAGTCATTCAAATATGGCTATGTTTGGCAAACCTACCTGAAAAGGTAGCTGAAAGCTGAAAAGTAACTGAAAACTGAAAAGCTATAAGCTCGAAGCCGAAATCTGAAGAGCTGTTAAGCTAGCTGTTATAATTAAAAGTGTTTGGTAAAATTAGCTTTTTGATAAGCTGATAAATGTAAAAATACTAAAAAGGACATCTCCGTACAATTTAAATAGTATTAAATTTAAATAGGTTTGTTTATATATTAAAATACAAAATAATGAAATCAATATATTGTAATAAAATATAAAGTAAGAACATATATTTGAAAACATATAAAGTAAAACAAAATGTTTATAATTTACAAAAGAGTTAATTCCATTTTTGGTCCTAGATTTATAGGTGGCATTCCACTTTTAGTCATTTTTTTTTTCAAAACATCCACTTTTGGTCCTAGTATTATTGTGGCATGACCATTTTTGGTCCTTCGTCAAGAAAATCATTGAAATGTCGTTAAATACAATGACATTTTGATCATTTTTATACAAAGTAGGTTGACCCGCTATATTTTTTATGTTTATTTTTTAAAACAAAATCAAAATTAAAGGCTGAAATGCTCTTGTATTTGACGAAATTTAAATTGTTTTGTTGATGGAGGACAAAAAATGGTCATGCCACAATAATACTAGGATCAAAAGTGGATGTTTTGGAAAAAAATGACTAAAAGTGGAATGCCACCTATAAATCTAGGACCAAAAATGGAATTAATTCATTTATAAAATTAGTTCATACAAAAATCAATGTTCAAACACAAATTCAAATTGAAATTACAACCAAACATATTGAAGATAAAAAGTCAAAAAGATTTTAATTGGAGTTAATTACCGATTTGGTCCCTCGACTATTGGGATTTCACCACTTTGGTCCTCGACAATTTTTCTTGCTCAATTAAGTCCTCGACTTCGAAAAAATTAACCAATTTGGTCCTCCGTTTATTTTGGTGTTAAACAACCGTTAAATTAGGACCAAATTGGAAATTTTGCTATAGTCAAGGGACCATTTCGGTAATTAATTTTGACCGAAATGGTCCCTTCACTATAGTGAAAATTACCAATTTGGTCCCGATTTAACGGATATCAAATGATAAAATAAACGGAGGACCAAATTGGTTAATTTTTTCAAAGTCGAGGACTTAATTGGGCAAGAAAAATTGTCGAGGACCAAAGTGGTGAAATCCCAATAGTTGAGAGACCAAATCGGTAATTAACTCGTTTTAATTGGGAAGGGTAAATGATGTTATTTCTTTAAAATAATAAGGTTAAAGATGGAAAAAAAGTTAGGAAGCTATTAGCTTATTTTGAAACGCTATCTTAGGTAGCGTTCAAAAATAAGCTCTTATTTTAAGCTACTAGCTTATTTTAAAAACGTTACCAAACAGAGCTTATAGCTTATTAGTAGTTTAAAATAAGTTATAAGCTCCTAAATAAACTTTTTCAAACAGAGCCATATATTTCTACTCTTTTAACATTGAAGGCACAAACCTCTCAAAAGCTCTTTCTTCTACATATTTTACTATTTCATTGCATTCATTTAAACTAATCCATATTTCGGTGGAAAATTTTGTGATTCTTCACACATGCACTTATAAATTTAATATATTAATATATTGTTTTAAGGAGATTCTAGGAGAATTTAAAAGTTTAACTATATGAATTTCAATAGAATTTTTGAAATGTTTTAATTTCAACACAAGAAATTTATATGTTCGTCAAAATCAACAATAATTTAAATATATTATTGTAGAGCTTAATCGCACTTTTTATATTGACTTAAAGAGTTTAAATAAATAAATCTTATTTTTTTCCTTTCTTTATATTAATTATTTTGTTTTCCTTTTCTCTTTTTATTATATATTTATTTAATCACACAATTCATACAATAGGTCGGAAATCGAAATGGAATAAGCCCTTTGAGTTATACAAATACACATTAATCTATAATTTCTCTCTTTCTAGATGATAGATACACTTCCAAGTCATAGGGTAGGATGACTACATCCATCTAGAAAGGTAAAAGCATGACTAACATGCAGCAGCATTTGAAGAAATGCCAAACTATGCTCATATGATGCACAACATGGATTACTTTTTAAACCCACCCTGTTAGGCTGTTAGCCAGTTTTTCTTCACAACAGACATGCTGTTCTGTACAAATTATACACAGGAATCACTTTTTCCTGTCAACAAAGAAATTGTCAAAGCTCCAAGCATATCCATGCTCAACTTCTTTAGCCTACCATAGACGTCGAGCAAGCGGGAGCCAAGCTAGAAACGCTTAGGTCTCGATCAAACATGCGCTGGATCTCCACCCTGTAATCTGTTAGCGATTTGTCTGGTATTGCGGGAGTCAGTTGTATGACATCTCCCATTTTGAGCTTGCATGTGGGATCAGTAATTGGCTTCTGATTCAACTGTGGCCTTAACTCTTCCTTTACTGGGATTCCATAAGGAGTCAATCGAGAACTCCCCTGACCAGCCTTCTCCAACAAATCCATAACTGTTGAGTTTGCAGCAAACTCTTGGACTGACATCTGCACCACATAAAGCAACCAACTTGGACGTATCAGAATTACTAGTAATTTGTGGAAAACAAATGAAAACCATTCGGTGTGTTACAGGCTCTCACTTTAGTGCAGTTCTAATGAGCCTAATGGAGCCGATAAAACGCAGATTTTCCAGTTATAGCTTAGTAGTGGACAAGCAGTCATCAATTTCCTTTTCTTTTTTCTAATCTCAAGATGAGTAAGAAACAAAAATCTACTGAATGCGAAAAACAAACCTTATCATTCTCGATCATGATCACATAAACAGGACCATCAGACCCACCATCAGGTTTACAGTATGGGCAATTGGAATGAGACAGAAATTTGCACGGTGGCTTCAGAGATTCAGCATAGCCAATGGACTTGTCTTTGTTCATTGTTTCACACTGCCAGGTAACAACCCACCGTGCCCACTCAACCATCTGAAGTACAAAGGAAGAGTGCTTACAATCACCTTCCTTGTATCTCCAATGAGCAGCAAAGCCATACTCTGCTTGCAGGTGCATCTCCTTTGTTCGAATCTGAACTTCAAGAGGCACCATGCTGCCACCTATAACTACTGTGTGTAGAGATTGATACCTATAAATTAAACATGTATATTAGGAATTAGGATCAAATATAAACTTCTCACAGGAGTAATCCATCATCATAGTATGTAAGATCTTGCGTGCTCACCCATTAAATTTGGGATGCATTATGTAGTCCTTAAACCTTCCAGGCACTTCATGCCATAACTGGTGGATAACTCTCAGTGCTTTATAGCAGTCTTCTTTCTCTTCAACAATCAACCGCAGCCCATGAATATCATGGATTTCATCCATATTGAGCTTCTTTCTGAAAATTACTACAAACCATTACTACCTCAATGAATTGATTTATAGCATAAACACAATATAGTTCATTATGTTGTTGCACATTATATATGCTCTGAACATTATGTCTGTGTGTTCATAAAGAGAGAGAGAGAGAAAGAGGGAAAGTACTTCAACATTTTGCTGTATATGCTATATAGGCTTTTGTGTCGCCCAGATAGAACATGATAAGAAATAGCCCCATCCTTCAGTGCCTGTTCTAATTTCTCCACAGAAGAAGTAATCATAGCCTCATCAAAGGAATTCACAAGTTTTGAGGACAGCTCCCTGTGCTGATCTGGATGAAGATGTTTAAAACAGAGATTCTCAAGCTGCTCCTTCCAGGTAAAGATACCTAATCGGTTGGCCAGTGGAGCAAATATCTCCAAAGTTTCTTTTGCAAATCGCTGCTGTTTGATCGGAGGCAGTGCATCCAATGTCACCATATTATGCAGCCTATCAGCTAGTTTTATGAGAACAGCCCTGGCATCAGCCATTGCAAGGAACATGGTATGTAAACGATCTGCCTCAACACTTTTATTGGCAGTATTATTATCCCGAGCAAGCTTGCTTAATTGACTAAGCTTTGACACCTGAAAGAATCAGAAGGGATATCAACATTTGGCATATATGAACAATCCAAACTAAAAAATAAGTAAAAAGTAACCATATAAATTAGATCTATTTGTATAAGAAATTGTGGAATACACTCCCAAACACACATCCTAACCCGACTGACCATGACAAGCCATTGTCTCACTGGTATTTAAATTTCTAATTTTCTATTGTGCTGGTTACTGACCAACAGGAGATACATACTTTGCCCACTTAATTATGCTTATGGCTAGAAGACAACTACATATTGAGAACCTCTAACTTACATTACATTCCTCACATCCCATCCACAAATGATTATATGATCAATGGAACACCATGCACACTATTCATCCTACAATCTTACTACATATACAAAAATAATGCTATTCTTAACTAATGATATCAGAGGAACTTAAGATGGCAGCCATTTGCCCCAAAGTGTTACTTTAGCATTAATTTGAATAATTTCAACTTCTATGATCTATATAACAAGTCTCAAGTAGGAACAAGAACAGAGAACTTTGTAATTTTCTTCATACCCCTTCAACCAAATCAGCAACATCAGCTCCAAATGTCTGGAAGATGTAGTCATATGTCATGAATGTATCATCAAGAGTGTCATGCAGAAGCCCAGCAGAAACAACTTTAGAATTTGCTCCAATGGTTGCCAGCAAAACAGCAGTCTCAACGCAGTGCTGCAAATACGGATGGCCACTTGCTCGTATCTGCAATATATCAACAGAACTTCTTTATACAATAAGGAAAAAAAACCTTAATTTCAAGTTTCATCACATATTAAATAAATATGATCATATATTCATATGGGAAATATATATATATATATAAATATATACCTGTCCTTTATGAGCTTTCTCGGCTTCATAGAAAGCCTTGACAACAAGATCATCATGAAATATTTTGTGCCTAGCTTGAGCGCCCAACAGCAAATCTTTAGAAAGTGGTTCCAATTTTGAGGTGGACTCCAAGACGCTGTCTTCCATCGGAAACGTGAGTTCATCCAGCAAGTCAGACTTAGTAGAATCTAAACCCGGCATGTTTAAGCTCACGGGAGTGTAGTCCACATACGAACCCAACGCGTGCATTACAAACCCATTGAACAATCCACCTTTTCCGGAACGAATCGAACAAATATCCCCAATTCTCTTCGGCGGACTCCTGGAAGATGCTACGATCCCCGCACTACGACCGCAACTTCCCGGGCCTTGAAGAACGGAAACCGGGCTCTGATCGCGCTTCGCCGAGGAGCTCAAAGTGGAACAACGGAAAGAGCTGCTTAATTCCTCACCTCTATTCGGCCAACGCGGCCCCAAATCCTCCGTCCCGCTCAAATAACCAGCGGACGACGAGTGCTTCACCGACGGCGACGAAAACAAACACGACAGCCCTCCCACCACAGCTTTCTGCGAAAAGCTCGTCGAGGACGTCGAAGAAGATGATCTCGCGTTCAGGTCGAACTCGTGCGAAGTGTGCGAGTTGATCTGACACGGATACGGCGTGGAACACACAGTGCCCGGCGGACTAGCATACAGTGTTATCGTTGGAACTGACATTTCTGATTTCTCCCCCCAATTGAAGCTCGAACTTTCAGAAAATCATAGAATCCGAGAACTAAAAGCTGCAAATTTCCTATTTCTCAAAATCTAAACCTGTAACAACAATTCAAAGAACCCTAGATTCTGATACTTAAACACAACGACTATATACAGCATACACGCAACGAATCTTAAACTCTGTACAGATTAAGGAAACCTTTCAGATTTGATTCTAATGAACGAAGATATAGAAAACAGAAATCCCAAACCTAAACGAACTATTTTGAGGAATTTTTTGTTCTTGTGAGAGAGATTATGTTTATTGTCCCGATATTTCTCTTCTTCTATCTCTCTTCTTATTAATGACTTGATGTTTCCAGTATGAGGGAATGTGAAATGGCATATATAACCCCGTTAGTGTTAGGTGACTGAAAATTGAATATAACGAACAGAAGCACTTATCCGTCGGGTAATAATGATACATGTTTTTTTGTTTGGATAATCTTTTGAGTACTAGGAGTACTATCAATTTTATTACAAGATAATATCTATTTAATATTTTTTTTTATATTTATAGTCCTAACTCAAAGAATCAATACATTCTCTCAAGCAGAAATATAAATATGTCAACTGAGTACAAGATATTTGATTTGGAAGAAATCTAGTTCCCAACTTTATCATAGTTACGCTTTGCATAAAGAGTTCAATTTAAGTCGAATTTTTTACTTTTATTTCCTATTCCTTGTAATATGTTATGTTTTCATTGCTTTGATTACTTAACAAAATATGATGAGCCATGATTTTTGTTTATTCATTTTCTTTCATCTAATAAAATTTGAAGACTTAACGAGAATTATACTTTAGGAAGTACATCAATAATTTTTACCTGCACTCTTAATATTCATGACAAATTTAAATGCTCAATATTTATAGTATTAATTGAACTTTCACCTTGTCATTGAAAACAAGTATTAGATGAGGAGATGAAAATCCTTTAATCATATAGTCTATAGGGGTGGAAACCCCAATACTAACAAGATAAAGAGTTAATACCAGCGTGGTTTCATCACCTTTAGTTCTAAACTTTCAAATCGACCATCTGTGGTCCTCTGAGTTTCAAAATGTTGCCACTTATAGTCCTAAATTTTAAAATTGACCATCTATGGTCCTCCGAGTTTCAAAATATTACCAATCATGGTCCTCCGAGTTTCAAAATGTTACGAATCGTGGTCCAGCTGTTAATTTGTTCAATTTTCACCGTGTAAATGAAAGGGCAAAAATATCTTTTCATGTTATTCTTCCATTTTTAAGTGAAAATATATCATTTGGACACAACAATGCACCTATTTTCTTTCCAATTCTTCTTCTCCAAACAACTATTAATTCTTTCACAATAGCTATATTATCATTTAGTTGAAAAAACATATACATTTGCTATGTCTAAATGCTATATTTTCACTTAAAAATGGAAGAATAACATGAAATGACATTTTTACCCCTTCATTTACACGATGTTGACTGAGTAAATTATGGTTGGATCACGATTGGTAACATTTTGAAACTACGAGGGCCATGATTGGTAACATTCTGAAACTCGGAGGACCATAGATGGTCAATTTTAAAGTTTAGAACTATAAGTGGTAACATTTTGAAACTCAGAGGACCACAGATGGTCGATTTGAAAGTTTAGGACTAAAGGTGACGAAACCACCAAATTCGGAAGACCTTGACTGGTATTAACTCAACAGGATAATTTGTAATTAAATCCTTTAGCAATTTTTAAAATTATGGGAGTTAAAAATTAATTTGAGGTAAATTGATATATCTAATGTATCAAATTACAAATATTATATAAGACTTTTTATGTACTAGATCGATGCAATAATGGCATGGTACAACATTTTGTTTTCTAATCTATCTAATATTAATAAAAATGGAAAGAAGATAAAGATGTCGTTGGAATCTTATCTCAATTTAATTGAGAATATTCTATTAATAGAAAAAATAACATGAGTGGTCAAGTATCGATTGAATAGCTTCTTTATTAGCAATATATCTCTGCTTTGGCTTATAATTTTTCATATAATTGAAGCATGGGTTCTATATCAACTAAAAGTATATGTTGATAATTTTATATATATATATATATATATATATGTGTGTGTGTGTGTGTGTGTGTGTGTGTGTGTGTGTGTGTTCAACACGTCCTCTCACGTGTGCGGACCGATTACTTTTTGTGTGCTCCAAGCAATACATGAGTCATAATTTGTGATACCAAATTGAAGCATATATGTGCATATCTCAACTAAAAGTTTAAGTTAATAGTTGATATACATTTATATTTATATATTATATATGCTCAACACGTATAACTGGCATTTGTACACTAGACTTATATGATTCTTTTAAAATTCGTTTCTCATTATATTGCATACACAACAAATTATTGAAAATGTCAAAGGAATGGAAGGTGTTAATGCCAACAAGAGTTAGTTTAATTGAATGCAAGAATTGTGAATTTAAATGTTACTATTCAATTTTCTTTAAAGTTAATTATCGTGAATTGTTAAGTATTATTCTTACAATTTAAAAGTATTATACATCATTCTTTAATGATAGTATGGTTATGTGACTTATTAAATTTGATGATATTTTTTAATCTTAAGCCCTCCACAAAATTATACTATAATTTATGGATGAAGATTTTTCTTGAAAAATGAGTAGAATTGTATAGTTAAACATTTTAAATATTTTATTTAGAATATAAAATATTTATAATAACATTAAAAATAATATTATTTATCAAAAAAAAATGTTTCCGGCGAAAACCTTGTTCTGGTGAAACTCATTTTTCGCCAAAATGACTAAAATTTTTCCCAATCAAAAAAAAATATTTTTTGTTAACTGGATTTTTTAATTGCATCCAAACACTGAAAACCAAAATATGATTTTCAGATTGAAATCATTTTTTGATTTTTTCAACTATAGGCTTAATGGATTGTTTTATTATCTCTTGCATGCCATTCTTTTTAAAATGAAAAAGAATTTGAGTAAAATATCAATAACAAGCAATTAAGTGAAGTTACAAATTAGCCAATTAATCTCCGCAAGATCTAGCTTTTTTAAGTGACTTAAATATATAAGTTCTGAACCTTTTTTTATGGTCAAGTGGGCTATGATATATAGGAGATATAACCTTAGTTTTGTATGGAAAATGGTTAAATAAGTTCATAAACTTTGCTCAAAAAGTTAATGAAGTCTTTAAATTTTTAAAAGTTGCAATTAAATTCATAAACATATTATTTTGAAGCAATAAAATCCGCAAATATGTTTGTGACCTGTAATTACAGCCCAGGTCAACTAAAATTCCGCCGAACGTCGAACAAACTCTAACAATCCATGTCTTGATCGTCTTCTTCAAACGCAACCAGCGACCGTTTGACACTCACATCATAATAATAAGACTACACATAGCAAACACTCATGTTATGGTAACATATGATAATTTTGATGATCTATAAAGAAACATTTCTTGTTTAAAAATCTAACATGCTTTAATTTTTAAGCATAGCGTCTAAAAATAACAATTTATTTATTTAAGATCTCGCATTGATATTGTAAACAAAGGGGTTATGCGATGAACATTATCCGAATTTTTATGAATGTAGCCATGATTCAGCCTAACTTCACAATCATTGATGTTTGGCTTTAAACTTTAGTTAGTTTAACATTGATATCATGCTTTGCTGGATACTTTTTGTGATGTAACCTTCCTTTATTTTATTCTCCCAGAATTAATATCACGAACCATATAATATATAATATTAATGCTTCCACAAATTGATTATCTTTGGAAATTATTCATAATTAATTAATGCATTTAAAAAGTAATATAACTCAGTTCTCATCCTTTCATATTATTTTTTCTAAGAAAAACTCGCGCTTATACAATGATATGCACTAGGTAAATCTTGCTAATGTGTAATAGTTCACAGATCACACAAGATAGATAAATGAATACCTATATGACGAATTTGACCAAGAGAACATTGTCATCTTATACTTTGTATGTGTGTGGTGAAAATTCTACAATTTTAAATAATAAAAATATCAATTACTATTTTTTAGAAGGATAACACATTCATTAAATAATGTGCACTAGGTAAATTTCACTCATGTATAATAGCTCACATACCATGTAAGAGAGATAAATGAATACATTATATGACGAGTTTGACCAATGAATGTTGTCATTTTATAATTTGTATGTGTGTGGTGGAAATTCTACCCTTTTAAATAATAAAAATGTTAATTACGGAGTACTATTTTTGAGAAAGCTAACACATTCATCAAATAAAATGATGGTCATGTCTTCATTTTAACAAAAATGTTACAATTATCTTCTCCAAAAAGTTGAATCCTCAAATCCCAAAGACTCTCTATGCTCCGGCCAGACAAAACATGTGAGATGATGTAAATCATGATTACTCAGTGGCTCAGCAGACAATGCCAAATGCTGATGGTTGCTGTCGAATTTTGAACATTGGTCTCTTCTCACAAAAGTTGTCTACTGAACCAATTAGTTAAGCATTTGCAGACACAATTATCTATTTATAATGGTCAATCGTCTTATTATTTAATACTATATATGCATGAATACGGATTTTCAAAAAAATGTCATTAATTTAGAAATAAAATTATTAAAAGTGGTGCTCGTTATTGCAAGGACATTTTGATTTTCATTATTTTCCAAATATTTGAAAATATATATAACTACGTACATATATATAACTAACTTTCAACTTTATTTAACTAACTTCTAATATATATATCATTCCTTAATCTACATCATCCATGCATCATGTGAGATATATATTTGAAAAAAAAAACAATTAATTCTCACCGATTTACTTTTGTATTGCCTAAAGAATTCCTAAAATTCTTCATAATCTCTTATTAAATGTTCAAATTGTTTTTTTTTTTGTTTTTGTTTACAACTTGAGAATAATTGAAAATACTTTTAAAAGATAAACACATGCACTATAAATTTTTGTACTTAATAAAGCATAGAAGTTATATATAACTAATATTTTTCTTGTAGAAAATATTACCACATACATCTCTTGAAAATACTTTTTGCATACGAGCAATATGTAAAATTAAACATGACTACTAAGGACCTTGTGGTCCAGTGGCATTAAACCATTTCTTTTATATGGGAGGTGGTGGGTTCGAGCCTCAGTATCAGCAAAAATATTGACTCTGCATAAATACTCTTTCACCCCTTAAAAGTGAGTGATAAACCCCATCATTGAATTTATGATTCATTTACTATTTTGTCTACATTATGCAATATTCTCTAACTTTTAAAAGGAGTATCATCTTCACATCACATTAAAACAAAATAAATAAATAAATCCAACATTAAAACAAATAAAATAAAAAGTACAAAAGGTTGCCGTTGCAAGCTTGTAACCATGTAATCATAAAATAAATAAATAAATAAATAATCCCTCAATTCCATTTTGTTCGTTTGGTTCGTTTAACGAGACTTAATTGAAGTTATTTTAATTCAATTTTTCATAATATCAAGTTTAGTATTAGTATATAACATTTATATATTTATAACATACATTAAAAATACTATTAATATGAGAAATGTGACTTTTTTAGTAGAAAATGTCTTAATATTTTTACTCAAAATACACTTTTTAGATTACTATTATATGCTTAGTTTTTTTTTTTTTTTCTTTTGTCTAAGTTGTCTCAAATAGATGTTTTGACCCACTATCTGTTTGGTTAGTATTTGAACTGAGACTGATCTAGTATGGTTAAATGATGAGTATAGTCGAGATGGACTATATATATAGTATGTCGAACTTGACCAAATAATAAAAATCTTCGCTCATCTCATAACCCAAAATATTAAAAATATTTAAGTATCTTTTGCTTGATTTATTTTTTAATTTAAGACTTATTATATTTATCCATAACCAATTAAAATATGAATTGAGCTAGCATGAACAAAAAATAAAAATCTTGGTCTAACTCAATTCAATAAATTTGTAAGCATTATAAATAAATCAAAAGAGATGCCAATATTGAAATTATTGAATTGTCCTTCTATTTAACATCAATTTGATAGAATAACAAACGGATAACTACATTGAGCAAAAAGACAAAAATTTGACACTACATTGAGTCATCAAAGTTATTTATGGCGAAATTGAGAATAATCACTATAACTTTTTATTATTATTATTATTATTTTTTTTTTGCATTTTACATTTTGAAATTGCAGAGTCCGCGAATCCACATGAAGTGGCTTAGGATGGAAGAATTCTAACTCGTAGATCAGCCCTCAAAATTTTCAACTCGCGATGGGTGGGTCTGTCCATATTGACACAAGTATATACTGTACCAAAATATGATAAGATTAATATCTAAAAACAAGTCCCAATCAAGATTATATCCTTGATTTATGTCAATTTTTTCGGATGCTAATAAATGTATACATTTTACTTTAAATGTTGTACACTTCAATGTTATTAGACAAAATTGTCCATACTACATTCTTGTTATACAAAACTACTCTTACACCGTTACTTTTAACTCCATCATTATTACTATACACCTATATCTATGATATCTTTTTCCTAATCTTTAATTGTACAATTTTATTAAAATTATTATATAATTAATTTAATGGTTGATTATATTTTAATTAAATTTCTATTAATGGTAAATCATATATGTGTGTATAAAATACATATACTATTTGTGTATATATAATTTGAATTATACATTTTAATCATTTGTATTTACTAATGTTTTAATATTGAACATAAATTTTCGCACATCGCGCGTACAAAATACTAGTATCTATAATAATTGTTATTAGCATTATTAATAATACAATCATTATAGTTATCATAATTGTTGATATAGATGAAAACTTTTGATACAACAAAGTTTTTTTTTTCCTACAAAATATCCACACCTCCACAGGATGTGGAAATGTAATCATAGTGATTCAATAGTCTATTAGGTGATAAGACCACTATTTGGGGCATACAATGAACTCACTAAATTGAGTGTAATTCTCATACTGCGGATAACAAATCTTAATCATGTGTCTTTACTCACAAGATCATAATCTATCAACTGAGTACCAATCATGTGTCATTGTTCACAATTTATATTACAACACGCTCATTTTTTTATTTTTTATTTTCATTTTATTGTTTCCATGTTTCCCGTTTCCATTTAACTTAGCAATTCATCATAGGCTCAAAGCTCAACAATATCCAATTTTAAATACTTCTGTTTTTTTTTTCTTTTTTTTTTTCTCTCTCAAAAGCACTGAAGATTACTCCAAGAAATTAATAAGACAAGATTACAAAAATACAATATTGCACAGTGCATGTGATTTGTGACAATAGAAGACTTTGGCATCGACTAGTGCTTTTGAGCCACCACATATGAACGAAAGATGAGTTTGGAAAGTAAGATGGAGATTGGGATTATTGGATTAATTGATTAAACATATATGCTTATCGAGAAATTAACATTTGTGTTGATTAGTTGATGAATTTTTTATATTTACAACTCTTTTTGTAAGTATCAAATATTTATTTTTTCACGCACCTTATTGAGTGATTTAATTTTTCTGTATTCTTTTCTTCACTTATATCGTAAAAACAAATTGCTTGAATATTTTTGTTATTTTATAGTTAGTTAGTATTCATGTCGTGTTTAACATTATTAGATCATCTATAACATGTTGCAACTCTAACTAAATTGGTCTAAGTAATTAGTTTGATTTTTTTTGAAAACAGTAGTTAGTTTGATAATATAAGTTTTCAAGTTCAACTCATTGTGAGAGCAACACCATGAGAGACAAGCAACTTCTCTGTTCAAAATAATGTTCTATCAACATATTTCAAGTTTGGGAAGAACCAAATAATGTTCTATCAACATATTTCATGAATGGGCAATGCATTTTTTTTAAAGTGAATAAATGTCTAAAAGTGAAATTAACTTGTTGTCTCATCATGAGTTTCGAATTAATTGCATAATGCAATCATAGCAATTTTAATTGTAGTTATCGGTTATTGTAGCATTATTACAATTAGTCATACATTTAAAATTTTTTGTCACATTATATTATTAAATATAGTCTTTAATGGTACCATGTTTTATTAGAAGTCATTCAAATATTACACAAATGTTACTATATTTTAATTAATATTACTTAATTTCAATTGATATGTTATAATTTTATACACACACATATTTAAAACATTTAAGTCAATTATGCAATATAACCCCAACTAAATAAGTTTTACATGTTTTCAAAAAAAAAAAAAAAGTTTTACATTCTCATAATTTCTTTGTATTGTCAAAACGGGTTGGTGGGGGCAATGTCTCTATCTAAACTAGCCTAAAAAATGGCTACCTCCCTTGCCAAAACTCATAGTTCGCCTTATCAAATTCATATATAAGAAATTAAATCTAATGAAAATTAACTAATAAATACCATAATTAATAGTTTAAATAAACATTAACATAACGTTTAAAAATCAATAATAAGTCTAGATAATCCAAATTAAATTATGTAAATTTAAAAGTTCGAAATGCTAAAATTTAAATAAAAAATTATTATTTTTGTTATCATTATTAATATTAATATTGATGATTAACTTGACCGCTTGTGGTGGACGACCAATGTAGCTCCTCGCCTCTTGGTGGTCTTATAAATCCCAACATGTCCTTGCTTTATTATGTGTTGGACATGTTGATCTAACTAGTTACACATGTTGTGACAATTTAAATAATTTTGACTAAATATACAAAATATTCTTACATTTATGTAATATTATATGACTTATCAGAGCTAATATTCGACATGTTGTCAACTGAACGCCTCGTAAGTGCTTTAAAAATAAGGTGATTCAAACTATAGTCAACTCAAGACCTTTAGTTGTATAATTAATTTTAAGCAAAAGGCTTTAGAATTGCAAGTGATAGACTAGTTCACACAGTGTTAAAATTTTGGTATATTTGTGAAATTTTGTTTGCTTATTGAGTGTTATGACTCGATATTTACATTTTTTCTTAACTTTAGTTAATGGGAGTAAAGTCGATAGCTTGAAACAGTGCCAAACCCTACTTCCATTGTCATGAATTCTTGCTTTTATAACTAGATTAGTTTATATACACATTAATTTATATTATGTAATAAATTGATTATTAATATTTAAAAGGTTAGTACTACCATAAGCATAATCCAAAAACAATTGTGAAACAAAACTTGAAATAAATTGTTTATTTGATGATTGTTGTAGGTCAGTAGAAAAAAAAAGCCTAATTTCTCTCTAGTTTTCTCCTTCTCTATAGCTTATCTTTCTCCGGTCATCTTCCTCTCCTTCCGGTGGTCGCCGCCTCCCCTTGTTTAACGGAGGCGGCGACCGTTCCCTTTTTCCTCAGGCTCACCGGTCATCTTCCATCCCTCATCGCGCCTCCGCCTTCAACCACTGCATCCGTCATCGCACTTCCATCTCGCACCATCGCAGCAGCTTCTCCATCTCTTATCATCGCAGCTCATCCACCTTCCACCACCGCAAAGCTTCCCCACGCAATTGCTCCGCCATCCTCCTCCGTTTCTCTTCTCCTACGCCGATCTCCCTTTTTTCATGTTTTTGTATTCCAAATAATACACCACTTGTTGGTGTTATTTTATGGTATTTTATTGTTGGTGTTTATTTCTTGTACTTTGTTGCTTCTGCATCTATTTGCAGTTTTTTTGTATTTCCCTCTCGTTTCTTTGACGAGCTTTTCCCTCTCGTTCTATTGACGAGGTTTGTATGGAGCGTGATAAGTTTGTTATGGTCATGGCTTATGTAATACTCATCATGAGCGTAGTAGTTGACAATTGTAATATGCCTCTTCTGAACAATGATACGCAGTTCAGTTCAGTCGGTAGGATGCCCACTAAAGAACCGATCAAATACACAAGGTCGGAAGTGTACCTTCTGTTGGGATTATTGTCTATGGACTTCAGTATGGATATGAAGACTCAGGTGGTATACAAGACCTCACACCCACGAAGAGGCTTGTCTACATTTAGCAAGACCATCAAAGAAGCCTTAAGGTCCTTTAAGGATCACAACTTCATATTTGTAAAACAGTCTGCGAATCAAATATTCATTAGCTTAACTAGAAAAATTATTTTTATGTCAGATTGCATGAAATATCTTATCATTTCATTAAACCTTATTGTAATCGTTTCTAATACTTATTAATGAAGTTTACCTTTCAAAAAAAATTGTTTATTTGATTTTATTTTTTTATTTATGATAAAGAAGTGGGGAGATTATTATGATTTTTTGGGGGATATGACTTATGAGGAGTATATAAGATTAGCTGTTGAAAGCCTCCATCTTTCCCCTATTCGTCTTTCTCAGCCTAATCTGTTTCCAAGTCTCAAAAGACTTCACTTCAGAAACTGCTCCGTCGAATAAGGAACGGTAACAATCATCTATCCTCTAGGTTTTGCTCCATTCATCATCTCTAAAACCCTAACTAATCATATTCTCCAACAAATTTTGCATCCATATTTAATTTATTCATTCACAACCTCGTTCAGGTAAGCACCGAACGATCTCTCAATCGAATCCATTTTTTTTGCGCTGTTAATTCTCGATTCCAATCGCCCAATTTGCTGCTCCGAACAAATAAAGAGTTCATGCAAACAATTACAGTCCTCTAACGAAAGTTGGGCGTTCATCTATTGGTCAGTGTGAGGGTTTAGGGTTTTGGGACAGTGATGGATGATCTAGAAAAAGCGATACTAATAAGTTTTGATGAATCCGGGAGTGTGGATTCGATGTTGAAATCACAGGCGATTGCATTTTGCGGACAAATCAAAGAGTCCCAGTCAATTTGTAGTATATGTATAGATCGTTTACGGTTTTCGAAACTAGTTCAGGTCCAGTTTTGGTGCTTGCAGTGCCTCCATGATGCACTTCGAGTTCGGTACTCGTCAATGAGTTCCGAGGAGAAGTTGCTTATTAGGAAATCGGTGTTTTCTATGGCTTGTTATGAGACCAGTGATGATATGAACTTGGTGAAGGTTCTGGATGGCCCAGCATTTATAAAGAACAAACTTGCTCAAGTTTTTGTGACTTTAATTTACTTTGAGTATCCATTAACATGGCCTTCTGTGTTTGTTGACTTCTTGCCAAATCTTAGTAAAGGTGCGGTTGTTATTGATATGTTTTGTCGAGTTTTAAATGCTATGGATGATGAGTTAATTAGTTTGGACTACCCGAGGAGCCAAGAGGAGGGGGCGGTTGCTGCACGAGTTAAGGATGCAATGAGGCAGCAGTGCATTGGTCAGATTGTTAGGGCGTGGTATGATGTTTTGATAATGTATAGGAATTCTGATCCAGATTTATGCTCTAGTGTTTTAGATTCTATGAGGAGGTATGTTTTGTGGATTGACATTGGGTTGATAGTCAATGATGCATTTGTTGCATTGTTATTTGAGTCAATGTTGGTTGATGGCCTGCCCGATCAACTCCGTGCTGCTGCTGCTGGTTGTGTGCAAGCAGTAGTTTCTAAGCGCATGGATCCAAAAGCTAAGATCGCACTTCTGCAAAATCTTCAGATAAGAAGGGTATTTGGTTTGGTAGTTGGTGACAGTGATTCTGAATTTGTATCAAGCATTGCTTCATTGCTTACTGCTTATGCCACTGAGGTTTTGGAGAGTTTCAAGCGGATAGACTCGGAGGATGGAAGAGCTGTCTCTATGGAGTTGCTGAATGAGGTTCTGCCCTCAGTATTTTATGCTATGCAACATTGTGAAATTGATGAAACATTCAGTATTGTGCAGTTCCTTTCAGGTTATGTTGGCATGATGAAGAGTCTTTCTCCATTGACAGAAACACAGCTGCATCATTTAGGTCAGATACTGGAAGTCATTCGTACCCAGATTCGCTATGATTCCAGTTACCGCAGTAACCTTGATTTATGTGACAAAATTGGGAAAGAAGAGGAAGATCGGATGGTTGAGTTCCGCAAAGATTTATTAGTTCTACTTCGTAGTGTTGGACGTGTTGCACCTGATGTGACTCAAATTTTTATCAGAAACTCCTTGGTTAGTGCCGTTGCATCTAGTGAGGATAAGAATATTGAGGAGATAGAGGCTGCACTTTCCTTATTTTATTCCTTTGGCGAATCAGTAAGTGAGGAGATAATGAGAACTGGAGGTGGTCTTCTGGGAGAGCTAGTGCCAATGCTCCTTTCAACAAAGTTTCCGTGCCACTCTAATAGGCTTGTGGCATTGGTGTATTTGGAAACCATAACAAGGTATGTGAAATTTGTTCAGGAGAGTACACAATATATACCCATGGTTCTGGGTGCCTTTCTAGATGAAAGAGGCATACACCATCCAAATATTAAAGTGAGTAGACGAGCAAGCTATCTTTTCATGAGGGTTGTTAAATTGCTTAAAGCAAAACTTGTCCCATACATAGAGACCATCTTACAGGTATTACTTTGACATCCTTTTGCTCTATTTTTATGCATGAAAGGGTCATAGAGTAGTCTGAATGAATTTGATTTTTGATTATACACACTCATCTAAATTTTAAATTGCTTTACAGAGCCTGCAAGATACAGTTTCTCAATTTACAACCATGTCTTATTCTTCTAAAGAATTTTCGGGGTCTGAAGATGGTAGTCACATCTTTGAGGTAAATGCTAAGTTTCTGGTACATTACTAGACTGATATTGATTTGAGCTGTTTCTCAACAGTTCCATACTGATGCCTCATTGGTCTGACATTGTAACATTTCTCAGGCAATTGGTTTATTGATAGGGATGGAAGATGTTCCACTCGAAAAACAATCTGAGTATCTCTCTGCTTTGCTTACTCCTCTTTGCCGGCAGGTCAAGCTTTATAATCTATATAATGCCTTGTCTAGCATCAGAAAGCCTCCTTTTGTTTGTTTATCTATTATTTTTATGTTCACATGTATGTTCATATTGCATGCCACACAAATGGGGTAGTGTGTGAGTGCCTTTATTTATTTATTTATTTTTATATTTTGAATGAACTTATTTTGGAGGTAGCAAATTTATAATCTTGATTATGTACATATAGAGGAGTCGTGGAGCGGGGTATATATTTGATATTTCTGGTTGCATATTCTCTAATTGGTTATTCAATTTTTGGAAGGAGGAGAGGGGTGGGGAATGGGGAGAGTTTCTTTATCTCTTCATGTTCTTTGCATGGAATTCAAGTCCTCAGTATGCCATCTTTACTAAGATTGACAGTGGACATTTTTGAGTAGGTGGAAGCATTGCTACTAAATGCCAAACTTCTGAACCCTGACGAGTCTCCTGGGAAGATTGTGAATTTACAGCAGATAATAATGGCCATTAATGCTCTCAGCAAGGTCATATTTTGATCTCTCTGACTTTCATTTGATATTTTCATACTAACCTATTTTTCTTTGCATATGTAGATTCTGTGCATTTCTTAGTGCACAAAACCTCTCTCCCTATCTCATATATGTCTCTGCTTGTTTAATACATAAAATATAAATATACGTAAATATAGCACACCTTTTTTTTTTTTTTCCCCTCAAATGATAGTGTCTTGTTCTTTAAAGTACTGCTCTATACTACCTGCTTGTCGCACTTTGTATAATTCCATGATTATGGTCAATGACAGTATTCCAACCATAAAGTTACTGAGTTCCTGTTGGTTTTATGGTATCTCAGGGCTTTAGTGAGCGTCTCGTAACTGCTAGTCGTCCAGCAATTGGTCTCATGTTTAAGCAGGTAGGTAAATTGTATGTGCTTATTTTTCTAAATATCAATTTTTTTTTTCACAAAGTCAACTGTGGTTTCAACTTTCAAGGAATTTCTGTTTCCTCCAGTTAAATATTTATTCTAAATGCACATGTATCTTTTACCTTGAAGGTCTTAATTTTGGACAATGCTTACATATAATTTTGCAGTAGATCAGTGCTTTAACATAATTTATTTTTCAATACGTACATTTATGTACCTTAGAGTTCCAAACTTGAATTTCATAGGTGTGTATATTTAACTTCTGTCTTTCTGGCCTTAATCTTTCATCCTATTTCTTTTAATGAGGAAAAAAGGTGTATTAAGGCATGTCTGATTCAGAGATCTTTTTAGCACACAGATTTAATACCCATAGATGTTATTTTTGGAAAAGATGAAGTAGGGTCAAATACTTCATGTCTCCTCTATTTCTACTCTTTTTTGCTAGATGAATTGTTAGTGACTCATTCATTTAAAATTGGTGTCCATTTACAGATATTTTTGTTTGCCCCTTTAGGCTGATGCTATTTCAATTTCCTTGTCCCAGACATTGGATGTCATGCTACAGATTCTTGACGTATTTCCAAAGGTAGAACCACTGCGGTGTAAGGTATGAATTCAATGATTTAGTTTATTAGTCTCTTTGATTCTCACCTTTTGGCTAATATGTCAAATTCTTTTGTCCAGGTCACATCATTTGTTCATCGCATGGTGGAGACTTTAGGAGCATCTGTGTTTCCTTATCTTCCAAAGGCACTGGAGCCTTTGCTTGTAGAAAGTGAGGTAAAAGATGCTATTTTAACTATTTTAAGTTTGATTAATCACAAAATCAAAAGTCTGAATATATTGGCTTATCTGACATAAGTTATCATCTAATTATCTTGTTTCTCTCAGTTTGACTATTTCCCCAATAAGCCGTGACATGACACTATGTTCTGATAATGTGTTTGTATATATATGCATTCGTATTCATGAGTTTGACTCTATACAGTTTATATTGCCACATTGATGATGCTAAGATTATTGGCACTAAATGCCTTGTACTTGGCAGCCAAAGGAAGTAGTGGGGTTTCTGGTACTGCTTAATCAGCTTATCTGCAAATTCAGCACAGCAGTTGGAGACATATTGGAGGAAGTGTACCCTGCTATTGCAGGTAGGGTGTTCAGTATTCTCCCAAGAGATGACATTCCATCAGGACCTGGTGGCAGAACTGAGGTATATGAACTTCTAAAGTAGTGTGCTGATTTTGTATTGTTGTGCTCTATTATCTTTCTCCTAGAGCAATAAAAAAATTTAATTGCTTGTTTCTTGCCAAAATGAACCTGTGAATTTTGTTCAATGAGCTTTTTGTTTTTGTTTTAATTTTTTTTTAATTATAATTATGTGAAAGCATATTGTTTGTGCATATGTTATGAAATTGGACTCTGTTTGCTATGTATCTCATGATGGCTTTGCTGCTTAGGAAATCCGTGAATTGCAAGAGCTTCAACGTATGTTCTACACATTTCTCCATGTCATTGCCACTCATGATCTATCATCAGTTTTTCTTTCTGCCAAAAGTCGGGTCTACTTAGATACGATGATGCAGATGCTGCTGTTTAGCTGCTGTAATCATAAGGATATAACAATACGGAAGGTGTTTACTCTATACTCAATAGTCATTTTTACTATTCACGTACTTATTTATTATAGTTAATAAAAGCTAGAATTTTGTAATTTCCTTTATTCAGGCCTGTGTACAAATATTCATCAGACTAATTAAAGATTGGTGCACCAGACCCTATGGTGAAGAGAAGGTAACTTTAAGATTCAATGCTTCAATGGGAACATAATTTTCCAGGTACTAAAGCATGAAGTTTTATTCTTTTCAGGTGCCTGGTTTCCAAAGCTTTATTATTGAGGTCTTTGCAACAAACTGCTGTCTATACAGTGTGCTTGACAAGTCATTTGAATTTCGTGATGCAAATACAGTAAGTTGCTATTACTCTGTTCAAATGATTGAAAGGGGTCATTCTGCATTAGTATATATATCATAAATGATTATGATATTTTGTCATTATGATAAATACAACTTGTTTCGACCATGTCTTCTTTTTCTCCACCGGGATGGATTATATATTGCTTCCTGCTTGAGGCTGCTCACTAGCTAATTTTTTTTTTTTTTTTCAAATAATAGTTTCATTTATGCTTTACATTATTCTTTCTCTTTCTCATTCATCTGGGAAGGGGGTAGGTTTATCTAATCAAATTTGATGTCCCTCTATTTTATTTTATTTTTTTTTTTATTACTTATGGGTTCCAATGGTTACCTTGGTTATTGTCTGGCAGCTTATTTTATTTGGTGAGATCGTATTGGCTCAGAAGATCATGTATGAGAAATTTGGCAACGATTTTCTTGTTCATTTTGTATCTAAAGGTTTTCCCAGTGGTCATTGCCCTCAAGATTTGACAGAGTTGTATTGCCAGAAATTGCAGGTAATTCTGTTTAACTTTGAAATTTATGTAGGAAATTTTAGAAATTTATGTTTTGTAGTCTCTTTTATTTATTTTGAAACTTTTTGGGCAGGGCAATGACATGAAGGCATTAAAATCGTGCTACCAGTCTATCATTGAAAATTTGAGACGTCAACAAAATGGGGCTTTATTCAGATAGCATTCAGAGAAGAAAATGGTCTATTAGCTGTACTCTTTAGATCTTTTGGTGATTGATTTTTGTTCACTCAAAGGTGTGGATATCTACTGTGCGCACTCTCACCTTTCATCTCACATAACTGCACATAATGTTGACACCACACTTATGGTACTAAATCTTATTGCAGGGTTCTTTTTATGTATATATCATTTGTTTTGATGTTCACGGACAGTGAGGTATGGACGGTTTGCATTTAATGTCGTTCAACTTCAATGCTATACTTTTTGTGTAATGATAATACTTAGATGGTGTCTAATTCATTGTTGTTGGCTGTCATATAGGTGTAAATTTGCGGAAGAAGTTTTTTGAATGTGAAACGTTAAGTTTGTCACTCAGTTTTGCTGCTCAACTGTCCAAGCTTCATCTAGGTTATCTACATCGCCTTTTTTACCAACCAACCCCACGCCTACACGCCTTGCCAATTTACTCTTCTCTCCCTGAGCGTGTGATATTTATTCCCTGTTCCGTTGGGTATCCCGTCCTTGAATTTTCCATATTAAGTAAAACAAAGTGGATTTTTTTTTGGTAAGGGCTAGTGAAGTAGTGAGTAGAGCTTTTTTGTTTTCTGTTTTCGTTTTTGTTTTGTGTTGTGGTTTGGGAGGGGGTTGGGTTCGTGACTTTAGAAAAGATTTTGAGTAGAGAGAAATAGGCACAGCCATCATCCATCATTCCAGAAGCAGGGTTTTAGTGGCACTTTGTGTTTTTGGGCAATTCCAGCAACTTTCAATTCTTTGTTTGTTATTGTTTTTCTTTATTTAAATAGATAAATATATAGACAGATGGTTGATTTTCAAAGATAGAAGATTTCATCTTTTTTCTCTTCACTTTAAAAAAAGTCTATTTTCATTCTTGGTCTCTTAGCTTTCTAATTATTTGTATTATTATTTTTATCAAACTATAACACACAACATCAATCGATTATTGTTAAACGAATAATTTGTGTGAGACTAACTAATTATGAAATGAATAATACTTTTTAGTTAAAATAAAATGTAATATTTTTACAATGTTACGAATACATAAAAAATATTGTTTAAGACCTTGTGTTCTAGTAGTACCAAGTCTTACTTCCATATGAGAGGTTGTGGCTTTGAGTCTTAGTGGATGTGAGATATTGATTTTTTGTGCTTTAGTATGTTGAGAGTAGTTATGAATAGATACTGAATTGTGCTAATGATGCTTTAAATATTATTATATTGATGAAAAACTTTACAATTCTTTTTTTTTTTTGAATACAATTGACCCTATTACATTGTAGTATCTGTTCATCTATACTTTTCTCAATCTGTTGAAGCACAAAGAGTCAATTTCGATATCTCCTCCACGCTCGAACTCATGATCTTTCATTTGAGAGAGGCCACTACATGCCATTTGAGCACAAGGTGCTTGGCAATTCTAAATAGTAGGGTTGCAAATGAGCGAGTCAAGTTTGAACGTAAGCAAATTTGAATTCAAGTTTGAAATAATTATAGTGGTTCGAGTTCAAGGTTATTGAGTTAAAAATTTATGTTTAATTCTTAAATTCAAATTGAGCTTGAGTTTTCATCAGTTATATTTTAGTTTGAGTTTTTTTTTTTTTTTTTTTCCCAAAGGTATACCTCTAGCCGACAGCCAGAGGATTGACTCTCGTCCTAACGGTTAGCACACTGAGTGGTAGGGAACTGATCAAATAGTTTTCTCCATTTACATGGGTGGGGATCAAACCCCCCAACCTCATATTTAAGGGATAAGGTGCTGAACCACCACAAACCATGTTGGTTAGTTTAGTTTGAGTTTGATTAGATATGTGTGAGTTTTTATCAATTATTATTTAATTCAAGTTTTCAATTATATATATATATATATATATATATATATATATATATATATATATATGTATGTGTGGGGCTTAACAAGCTAAAAATTTATGCACTTCAACTTCTTGATTACTTAAGCGTGAATCAATTTGTTTATATCCCTACTAAATAGTAAAAATGTTTACTTTTATTAGTAAAAAAAAAGATGGTGATTAAAATTATTATTTTAATACTGTTTTAGACATTTTTATTATTTATACAGTGATCATATTATATATGTCTTCAAATTTTGGAAGTAAACAAATTTGTATGATTCCACTTTGAGACCATAATTATCAGAATTCAGGAAGCGTGGGTATAAAATATTAAAATATAGTTGAACATAGAGAAATGCATTAAAAAGGGTACCTTTTAATTTTCAAACTATACTATTTGGTTGGAAGGAATTACAACCAATTGATGAATTGTAATTTATGGGATACCTCATGAATTGGGTTCCTTCCAACCAAATGCCCTGTTAAGGATGTTTGTTAAATACTCCGTAGTAGGTTTTATATTTGATGCGTTGATAAGAAGGTTCTGAAAAGGTGGAGATGAGAGTTTAGTTTTGTGTGAAATTGGATTTTAGAATTTTTTACCCACCAAAGTTCAGAGTTCAAATTAGGTGGCAGATGAAATGGATGACTGACTGACTGACTGAGGATTGCCCCATTTGAAACGGAAGAAAAGCCATAAAGAGATAAAAAGCTGGCGAAAATGATATATTTAAAATAGTTATTCTCTATTTCTATTGATGAGTTCTACTATATGAACTCCCATTTTATACTCTTGACGTGACAAGACATGATATGTTATCTTCATCCTGTGAGTCCTAAGAAAAATGTCAACATTAAACTTTTGTGTGAGGGAGTAGAAATTGGAAGTCTATTTTCTATTTCTTTACTTTTACTCCCTAATGTGTCAATTGATAATTAGTTTTTATCTTGTGGGTCCTAATGAAAAAGTCAACATCAAAATTTTGTGAGACGGAATAAAATTTGGGATAGAATTTAAGAATATGAATAATATTATTGAATTTAAAAAAGGAATATATAACATGATCTCAAACTTGTAGCGATGACAAATCTCTATATCCGATTTATAGTGGACGCGGTTCCAACAAAACTATCACTATATATATATATATATATATATATATATATATATATATATATATATATATATATATATATATATATATATA